>NC_091282.1:1212970045-1213025558 GCF_032444005.1 Ranitomeya imitator | reverse complement strand
GTGAAGGAGAACAGTAAGCCGGCCATATTCCTCCGAGGCTGCGGCGTAGACGGGCCGTGTCCGGGCTCCATCCTCTCCTTACAGGATTGTAGTATTTAGTGAAGGAGAACAGTAAGCCGGCCATATTCCTCCGATAATGAGGCCGCGGCGTAGACGGGCCGTGTCCGGGCTCCATCCTCTCTTACAGGATTGTAGTATTTAGTGAAGGAGAACAGTAAGCCGGCCATATTCCTCCGATAATGAGGCCTGCGGCGTAGACGGGCCGTGTCCGGGCTCCATCCTCTCCTTACAGGATTGTAGTATTTAGTGAAGGAGAACAGTAAGCCGGCCATATTCCTCCGATAATGAGGCTGCGGCGTAGACGGGCCGTGTCCGGGCTCCATCCTCTCCTTACAGGATTGTAGTATTTAGTGAAGGAGAACAGTAAGCCGGCCATATTCCTCCGATAATGAGGCTGCGGCGTAGACGGGCCGTGTCCGGGCTCCATCCTCTCCTTACAGGATTGTAGTATTTAGTGAAGGAGAACAGTAAGCCGGCCATATTCCTCCGATAATGAGGCTGCGGCGTAGACGGGCCGTGTCCGGGCTCCATCCTCTCCTTACAGGATTGTAGTATTTAGTGAAGGAGAACAGTAAGCCGGCCATATTCCTCCGATAATGAGGCTGCGGCGTAGACGGGCCGTGTCCGGGCTCCATCCTCTCCTTACAGGATTGTAGTATTTAGTGAAGGAGAACAGTAAGCCGGCCATATTCCTCCGATAATGAGGCTGCGGCGTAGACGGGCCGTGTCCGGGCTCCATCCTCTCCTTACAGGATTGTAGTATTTAGTGAAGGAGAACAGTAAGCCGGCCATATTCCTCCGATAATGAGGCTGCGGCGTAGACGGGCCGTGTCCGGGCTCCATCCTCTCCTTACAGGATTGTAGTATTTAGTGAAGGAGAACAGTAAGCCGGCCATATTCCTCCGATAATGAGGCTGCGGCGTAGACGGGCCGTGTCCGGGCTCCATCCTCTCCTTACAGGATTGTAGTATTTAGTGAAGGAGAACAGTAAGCCGGCCATATTCCTCCGATAATGAGGCTGCGGCGTAGACGGGCCGTGTCCGGGCTCCATCCTCTCCTTACAGGATTGTAGTATTTAGTGAAGGAGAACAGTAAGCCGGCCATATTCCTCCGATAATGAGGCCGCGGCGTAGACGGGCCGTGTCCGGGCTCCATCCTCTCCTTACAGGATTGTAGTATTTAGTGAAGGAGAACAGTAAGCCGGCCATATTCCTCCGATAATGAGGCCGCGGCGTAGACGGGCCGTGTCCGGGCTCCATCCTCTCCTTACAGGATTGTAGTATTTAGTGAAGGAGAACAGTAAGCCGGCCATATTCCTCCGATAATGAGGCCTGCGGCGTAGACGGGCCGTGTCCGGGCTCCATCCTCTCCTTACAGGATTGTAGTATTTAGTGAAGGAGAACAGTAAGCCGGCCATATTCCTCCGATAATGAGGCTGCGGCGTAGACGGGCCGTGTCCGGGCTCCATCCTCTCCTTACAGGATTGTAGTATTTAGTGAAGGAGAACAGTAAGCCGGCCATATTCCTCCGATAATGAGGCCGCGGCGTAGACGGGCCGTGTCCGGGCTCCATCCTCTCCTTACAGGATTGTAGTATTTAGTGAAGGAGAACAGTAAGCCGGCCATATTCCTCCGATAATGAGGCTGCGGTGTAGACGGGCCGTGTCCGGGCTCCATCCTCTCCTTACAGGATTGTAGTATTTAGTGAAGGAGAACAGTAAGCCGGCCATATTCCTCCGATAATGAGGCTGCGGCGTAGACGGGCCGTGTCCGGGCTCCATCCTCTCCTTACAGGATTGTAGTATTTAGTGAAGGAGAACAGTAAGCCGGCCATATTCCTCCGATAATGAGGCCTGCGGTGTAGACGGGCCGTGTCCGGGCTCCATCCTCTCCTTACAGGATTGTAGTATTTAGTGAAGGAGAACAGTAAGCCGGCCATATTCCTCCGATAATGAGGCCGCGGCGTAGACGGGCCGTGTCCGGGCTCCATCCTCTCCTTACAGGATTGTAGTATTTAGTGAAGGAGAACAGTAAGCCGGCCATATTCCTCCGATAATGAGGCTGCGGCGTAGACGGGCCGTGTCCGGGCTCCATCCTCTCCTTACAGGATTGTAGTATTTAGTGAAGGAGAACAGTAAGCCGGCCATATTCCTCCGATAATGAGGCTGCGGTGTAGACGGGCCGTGTCCGGGCTCCATCCTCTCCTTACAGGATTGTAGTATTTAGTGAAGGAGAACAGTAAGCCGGCCATATTCCTCCGATAATGAGGCCGCGGCGTAGACTGGGCCGTGTCCGGGCTCCATCCTCTCCTTACAGGATTGTAGTATTTAGTGAAGGAGAACAGTAAGCCGGCCATATTCCTCCGATAATGAGGCCGCGGCGTAGACGGGCCGTGTCCGGGCTCCATCCTCTCCTTACAGGATTGTAGTATTTAGTGAAGGAGAACAGTAAGCCGGCCATATTCCTCCGATAATGAGGCCGCGGCATAGACGGGCCGTGTCCGGGCTCCATCCTCTCCTTACAGAATTGTAGTATTTAGTGAAGGAGAACAGTAAGCCGGCCATATTCCTCCGATAATGAGGCTGCGGCGTAGACGGGCCGTGTCCGGGCTCCATCCTCTCCTTACAGGATTGTAGTATTTAGTGAAGGAGAACAGTAAGCCGGCCATATTCCTCCGATAATGAGGCTGCGGCGTAGACGGGCCGTGTCCGGGCTCCATCCTCTCCTTACAGGATTGTAGTATTTAGTGAAGGAGAACAGTAAGCCGGCCATATTCCTCCGATAATGAGGCTGCGGCGTAGACGGGCCGTGTCCGGGCTCCATCCTCTCCTTACAGGATTGTAGTATTTAGTGAAGGAGAACAGTAAGCCGGCCATATTCCTCTCGATAATGAGGCTGCGGTGTAGACGGGCCGTGTCCGGGCTCCATCCTCTCCTTACAGGATTGTAGTATTTAGTGAAGGAGAACAGTAAGCCGGCCATATTCCTCCGATAATGAGGCTGCGGCGTAGACGGGCCGTGTCCGGGCTCCATCCTCTCCTTACAGGATTGTAGTATTTAGTGAAGGAGAACAGTAAGCCGGCCATATTCCTCCGATAATGAGGCTGCGGTGTAGACGGGCCGTGTCCGGGCTCCATCCTCTCCTTACAGGATTGTAGTATTTAGTGAAGGAGAACAGTAAGCCGGCCATATTCCTCCGATAATGAGGCCGCGGCGTAGACGGGCCGTGTCCGGGCTCCATCCTCTCCTTACAGGATTGTAGTATTTAGTGAAGGAGAACAGTAAGCCGGCCATATTCCTCCGATAATGAGGCTGCGGCGTAGACGGGCCGTGTCCGGGCTCCATCCTCTCCTTACAGGATTGTAGTATTTAGTGAAGGAGAACAGTAAGCCGGCCATATTCCTCCGATAATGAGGCTGCGGCGTAGACGGGCCGTGTCCGGGCTCCATCCTCTCCTTACAGGATTGTAGTATTTAGTGAAGGAGAACAGTAAGCCGGCCATATTCCTCCGATAATGAGGCCGCGGCGTAGACGGGCCGTGTCCGGGCTCCATCCTCTCCTTACAGGATTGTAGTATTTAGTGAAGGAGAACAGTAAGCCGGCCATATTCCTCCGATAATGAGGCTGCGGCGTAGACGGGCCGTGTCCGGGCTCCATCCTCTCCTTACAGGATTGTAGTATTTAGTGAAGGAGAACAGTAAGCCGGCCATATTCCTCTGATAATGAGGCTGCGGCGTAGACGGGCCGTGTCCGGGCTCCATCCTCTCCTTACAGGATTGTAGTATTTAGTGAAGGAGAACAGTAAGCCGGCCATATTCCTCCGATAATGAGGCTGCGGCGTAGACGGGCCGTGTCCGGGCTCCATCCTCTCCTTACAGGATTGTAGTATTTAGTGAAGGAGAACAGTAAGCCGGCCATATTCCTCCGATAATGAGGCTGCGGCGTAGACGGGCCGTGTCCGGGCTCCATCCTCTCCTTACAGGATTGTAGTATTTAGTGAAGGAGAACAGTAAGCCGGCCATATTCCTCCGATAATGAGGCTGCGGCGTAGACGGGCCGTGTCCGGGCTCCATCCTCTCCTTACAGGATTTAGTATTTAGTGAAGGAGAACAGTAAGCCGGCCATATTCCTCCGATAATGAGGCCGCGGCGTAGACTGGCCGTGTCCGGGCTCCATCCTCTCCTTACAGGATTGTAGTATTTAGTGAAGGAGAACAGTAAGCCGGCCATATTCCTCCGATAATGAGGCTGCGGTGTAGACGGGCCGTGTCCGGGCTCCATCCTCTCCTTACAGGATTGTAGTATTTAGTGAAGGAGAACAGTAAGCCGGCCATATTCCTCCGATAATGAGGCTGCGGCGTAGACGGGCCGTGTCCGGGCTCCATCCTCTCCTTACAGGATTGTAGTATTTAGTGAAGGAGAACAGTAAGCCGGCCATATTCCTCCGATAATGAGGCTGCGGTGTAGACGGGCCGTGTCCGGGCTCCATCCTCTCCTTACAGGATTGTAGTATTTAGTGAAGGAGAACAGTAAGCCGGCCATATTCCTCCGATAATGAGGCTGCGGTGTAGACGGGCCGTGTCCGGGCTCCATCCTCTCCTTACAGGATTGTAGTATTTAGTGAAGGAGAACAGTAAGCCGGCCATATTCCTCCGATAATGAGGCTGCGGTGTAGACGGGCCGTGTCCGGGCTCCATCCTCTCCTTACAGGATTGTAGTATTTAGTGAAGGAGAACAGTAAGCCGGCCATATTCCTCCGATAATGAGGCTGCGGTGTAGACGGGCCGTGTCCGGGCTCCATCCTCTCCTTACAGGATTGTAGTATTTAGTGAAGGAGAACAGTAAGCCGGCCATATTCCTCCGATAATGAGGCCGCGGCGTAGACGGGCCGTGTCCGGGCTCCATCCTCTCCTTACAGGATTGTAGTATTTAGTGAAGGAGAACAGTAAGCCGGCCATATTCCTCCGATAATGAGGCCGCGGCGTAGACGGGCCGTGTCCGGGCTCCATCCTCTCCTTACAGGATTGTAGTATTTAGTGAAGGAGAACAGTAAGCCGGCCATATTCCTCCGATAATGAGGCTGCGGTGTAGACGGGCCGTGTCCGGGCTCCATCCTCTCCTTACAGGATTGTAGTATTTAGTGAAGGAGAACAGTAAGCCGGCCATATTCCTCCGATAATGAGGCTGCGGCGTAGACGGGCCGTGTCCGGGCTCCATCCTCTCCTTACAGGATTGTAGTATTTAGTGAAGGAGAACAGTAAGCCGGCCATATTCCTCCGAGGCTGCGGCGTAGACGGGCCGTGTCCGGGCTCCATCCTCTCCTTACAGGATTGTAGTATTTAGTGAAGGAGAACAGTAAGCCGGCTCACCGCTTCTCAGCAGCACGGAACTCCGTCTTCAGAGGCGCTGGATCCACAACGAAAGCCCATGTTCCAGCGTCATGAAGATAAAGTGGCAGCTTTTATTGAAAAATGCTGAAAATGTGCATTGGATTTTTGTTTTGGGGACACGTTTTCCGGGCGGCTTGAATCATAAAAATGAGATTATGTTTCATTACTAATTTCTGCCTAAACTTCAGCAATTGTTATCACTATGTTAATAAAGATTATTATTATTATCACTATGTTTTTATGTGTTTTTGTCTTACAGGTTTTCTTGTATATATGTTACTAGCATTTTAGGACCCGTGCGTCATGTGACATGATATCCTTTGCTGATTGGTGCACGGTACTTTATATGTCCGTCATTACCTTGGATAAAGGCTGCGGCTGCAGTCGAAACGCGTCGCTCTCCTCCGAAGGCTATTGTGAGATCCGTGGAGCGTGCACATTTTAAGCATTTTTCAATAAAAACTGCCATTTTATCTTCATGAAGCTGGAACATGTGTTTTTTCATTGTAGTATTTGGTCACTATGTGGTGGCAATATGTGCTCTGGTCATGGTGTGGCGGTATTTGTAGGTGTATAATTTGTATAGGGGAACACTGAGTGAATAGTAATTTGTATGAGGGAGAGTGGGGTAGATACTGATTTGGATGGGGGAAAGCTGGGTGGATAATGACTTGTATGGGGGAAAGCTGGGTGGATAATGACTTGTATGGGGGAAAGCTGGGTGGATAATGACTTGGATGGGGGAAAGCTGGGTTGATACTGATTTGGATGGGGGAAAGCTGGGTGGATACTGATTTGGATGGGGAAAGCTGGGTGGATACTGATTTGGATGGGGGAAAGCTGGGTGGATACTGATTTGGATGGGGAAATCTGGGTGGATACTGGTTTGGATGGGGGAAAGCTGGGTGGATACTGATTTGGATGGGGGAAAGCTGGGTGGATACTGGTTTGGATGGGGGAAAGCTGGGTGGATAATGACTTGGATGGGGGAAAGCTGGGTGGATAATGACTTGTATGGGGAAAAGCTGGCTGGATAATGACTTGGATGGGGGAAAGCTGGCTGGATAATGACTTGGATGGGGGAAAGCTGGGTGGATACTGATTTGGATGGGGGAAAGCTGGGTGGATACTGATTTGGATGGGGGAAAGCTGGGTGGATACTGGTTTGGATGGGGGAAAGCTGGGTGGATAATGACTTGGATGGGGGAAAGCTGGCTGGATAATGACTTGGATGGGGGAAAGCTGGGTGGATACTGATTTGGATGGGGGAAAGCTGGGTGGATACTGATTTGGATGGGGGAAAGCTGGGTGGATACTGGTTTGGATGGGGGAAAGCTGGGTGGATAATGACTTGGATGGGGGAAAGCTGGCTGGATAATGACTTGGATGGGGGAAAGCTGGGTGGATAATGACTTGGATGGGGGAAAGCTGGGTGGATACTGATTTGGATGGGGGGACACTGCCTTACATTGTATTTGTTCTGCTCTCCACATTCCATACAAACAGTAACAGATGAAACCTGTATAGGTAGCTGAACTGACCAGCTCTTTAGTCTGAAGTGCGCAGCTTGTGATTTACACTGAGAGTAGTCAGTGCTTCTCCATATAACAGGCCATGAGACTCTGCAGCCGCAGTGAGCGCTCCTTCCATTCACTCTGCAGGTTGGCCCTAGGTCAGGACCCTGTCACTGATCTCCAGGAGAACGGTAGAGACTAGGTCCTGCTCGTGAGCGCCCCCCACCCGGCCTCCTTCCTCCTCTTGCAGCCCGCAGCACCTGCTAACCGGAGCCTTTAGGGCTAATTGTGGAGGGAGACGAGGACGGTAGCGGCTGCTGAACTGTCTGCACTCAGCCATGGCCAGACGGAGCTCCCTCTTCATTCTGGTAGTGGTAGGGAAGACCTTACCGGCCAAGGACATGTAAGTAGCTGCGGTGCCCACAGAGGCGTGAAGCAGCTGTCGGCTGGGGACACGAGCAGGGAAGGAGCGGGCTGTTTCCGGGGTCAGGCTGCAAAGTTCAGTATTGATTGTTTGTGGGTGGGCAGGCTAAAAAGGAGTTAAAAAAACAAAAATCAAACCCTTGCTCAGGTGCCGCCCCCTGCATCCTGGCACCCCTAGGCACGTGCCCTCAAGTGCCTAGTGGCAAATACGGCCCTGGTCTTGCCTTGCCTTGTGTTCCCTACTTAGGGATAGGTGCAGGGCAAGTGAGGGACTAGGTATCCTGCTCGGTGATGGGTTGAAAGAACCCGTACAGGGACGGTAGTAAGAGCAGGGCTCATAATCTGGTGAGAGCAGGAGGTGTCCATTTCCCATTCCCTACCGACAGGGCCCACCGCTGTTAAAGTGTCCCACATGTACCCGTGTGTGTGTTTAGCCATTTTGTGACCAACCACTCGTCGGGTCGTGTCACGCTAGGACAGTCACTTCATGACACACAGACTGTGACCAGAGACGTGCTGAGTGCCCGTGGCTCCCACAAGTCAAGATGCCAAATGCTCTGGGCCCGTGAGTATCGCGAACACACCGCCTAAGAAAGACTGGGATTGCTACCGTGAACTGTACCCGGACTCCCCGGTGCATGTCTGTCGAGCTATGTTAGGCTCTGGCATCTCTGTGAACTGTGCTACGCTCCCTTCGCTGTATCCCGGACCAAAGAGCCCGAAAAAGACACTGGAGACTAATCATCTAAGCCAGGACCCTGTTCATCGACGTCATCAGGACCACACCGGACACACTACACTCTAACTGTTGTTAGTGCCATTCTCTTTCCTGTGGACATTGCACACTGGATGTCGTCAGAAACGGATAAGTCACATGTTGAACACTGTTGTTATAGTAATACTTTGCATTTTTCCCAAACTGCATATCTTTATTCCTTTAATACCCCTGTTTCCCCTGACCCTGGTATTGTCGAAGGTGTAGTCTATCAGGCGGTAAAACCACCCCCACCCATTCATTTCACTATACCCCGTAGCCCACCAACTATAACCCCTATACCCAATAAAAACACAACGAGGTTTAATTCTTTGGAATAATATAGGCCACAGTAGCCTTTTTATTAAACATATAACAATAAATACATTGATAACAAAACAATAACTTTTTAAAGGCTAGAAGGAGTCCTTGGAGCCCCAAGACCCAGCCGTCCAAAACCCTGGCTCAGGAGCACCAAGAAACCCAAAAGAAGGTTCATTGTTCACGGTAAAAATTCCAAGAGATGCGACCACCCCTGCCGGAACTCCCCAACCACCATTCACCAGATTCAAAAGATATTAACACCAAAAACAGAGGAGCCATATACCAAAATGGATCCCCCAAACCAATTTCCACCAACTCCCAGGACTCCCCCCAGCCGCCACGGCCACAATGACCCGAAAATGAAAAAACATCCTTGCCATTTAACTAACAATACCCACAACCCACCTCTGAACCCCAAAATTAGAGCGGGAGGGCGGGACTGCTCACGATCCTAAAGAGCGGGAACTGACTAAATCCCTCCCCCAATTCCCCGCATATACCCTCAGGCTAAAACCTTCCCCCCTTATAATTACTATAATTACTCCTCCTCTTCAACCCATTGGCATGTAGGCCTCCGCCTACGCCGTGGGGGGAGGGGGTACGGCTCGCTCTGGCCATTTCTTGACCCTGGTATTGTCGAAGGTATAGTCTATCAGGTGGTAAAACCACCCCCACCCATTCATTTCACTATACCCCGTAGCCCACCAACTATAACCCCTGTACCCAATAAAAACACGACTAGGTTTAATTCTTTGGAATAATATAGGCCACAGTAGCCTTTTTATTAAACATATAACAGTAAATACATTTATAACAAAACAATAACTTTTTAAAGGCTAGAAGGAGTCCTTGGAGCCCCAAGAATCTGGTGATTGACAACCCATACCGTGCACAAACATAACACCAAATTTACTCCCAGCCGTTCAAAACCCTGGCTCGGGAGCACCAAGAAACCCAAAAGAGGGTTCATTGTTCACGGTAAAAATTCCAGAAGATCCGACCACCCCTGCCGGAACTCCCTAACCACCATTCACCAGATTCAAAAGATATTAACACCAAAAAAGGAGCCATATGCCAAAATGGATCCCCCAAACCAATTTCCATCAACTCCCAGGACTCCCCCCCCCCCAGCCGCCACAACAAGAGGCCTTTGAACACCTCAAAGGCCCGAGACCCCACCACACCGAAAAACCATGGCCCGTTCAATGCCCTCCTGAATACCAAGGGCCCAAAAATCCATTCCCACCGCGTTCAAATGAACTCCGTCGGCCAGCCAAAAAGCCCCATCCCCTCTTTCCAGCTCAAAATGTCGCACCGCAACACCTCCATTCCTGGCCACAAACGCGGACACCGCCCGATTAACCTTTATCCGGGCCTTATTCAACTTCTCCAATGACCTCATGTTCTTCCAGCGTTTCCGCGGCACGATCTCCGACCAAACAATGGTCAAACCCGGGTACAAGACCCATAAAAGCAAACAATCCTGTTTGATATCTTTTATTAATTCCCTAAAAGGTCGGGCCCCCAAGTCATTACCCCCAACGTGCAAAACTAAAATATTAGGAACCCTATCCAATTGGACACTGTTATTGATCTTTTATAACTCTATACCAGACCATCCCCCTAAAACCCAGCCAACGAATTACCGCCACCTCGCGATCAAAGCCCAATTGTCTACCCTCGTTCTGCAAATCGGCACGCTGCACTCCCCAATAGACAAACGAGTGGCCGAAATCCACACCAACAAACGCAGGGGACCTGAAAAAACACAAAACAGAAACTCAAAATCAGCACAACCGATATAGCAGCCTTACAGCCCTCCACCTGCCAAAACAAACACCACCAGCCCCACTTCACGGGCGCACGTAGCTCCAATATCTGTCTGACCGCCACCTACCAATGCGCTGAATTGCAAGAGCACCAAGTCCCCCCCAACGCTGCATCCGTCGCAGCCCAAATCCTAAAAGAGTGAGGAGCGAAACAAGCCTCATCCAGGCCCAGCAACCCAATCGCTTTTTGGAAAATCACCGTAAATTGGTACCGGGACAAGAAACCATCCATGTGGCATAGCAACAACCGGTCCTGACTAGGCCGAAACTCCCAAAAATTAGCCAGACAGGTAACTGGACACATGACCGACCCCGGAACCGAACCCAACACGATCCTACTACCCCCTACCTTCTTGATCAGACTTTGATTGCTGCAACCACAACTCAACCTGACCCGTCAACAAAAACATGTCGCGAGCCAACAAACCACCCATAACTTTTTTACTAGGTGAGACCAACTCACCAACACGCAATGCCCCAAAAAAGGCTAGAGAAAAGGCTAAACGAAACAAACTCAATTCAAAAACCGACACACACAAAGAAGGCAAAACCCCACCCAACCTTTCCAACAAGCTAAAAGAAATGGGGCGTCTAGCATCCACACGCCGCGGCCACCGCCGAAAGCCCTTTACCGCTTGTTTCACCAGAAATATCTTGCTTAAATCCATTTGACCACGCAATTTAAAGCCGAATGCCAAGGCTGACATGACTCGCAACACTTTGGCGGAAATCCAACCTGCTGACGCTCCCCGACTCAACCGAGACAACAATACCCTAGCCTGCTCTTGCTCGCTCAGCCCACACCCCTCACCACACAATTCCGCCAAATAGCCTGGTAAGCCTCCCACGTTATGGGAGCCAACGACGACTTGATCAACGCCTCTGCGTCTCGGACACCACACGCCAAAGTTCTGCAGGGCATTCTAACCCAATCACCTCTGCATCCGGAGCCAGTAACCGAAAACGATCGAACTGTGAACGAGAGAGGGAGTCAGCAATGGAATTCTGAGCACCAGGAACATGCGTCGCGGTTACTTGCACATTCAAATTCAAACACGATAAGACCAACTGCCTCAGCACCCGCATAACCGGAGGCGACAAATTGTTTATCGCACAAACCACCCCCATGTTGTCACAGTAAAATCGAACCCGCCTGTTCCGAAAAACCTGCTGCCACAAATGCACCACCACCAAAATGGGAAAAATTTCCAAGAGTGCGATATTCCGAACCAGGCCAGAAGAAATCCAAGATGCAGGCCAAGTTGCTGCGCACCATTGTCCCCGAAAATACGCTCCGAAACCTGACCCTCCAGGCGCATCCGTAAACAAATCCAACGACTCGTTATCAACCACTCCCTCAAGGAACAAAGACCGACCATTATAGTTCTGTAAAATCCCACTCCACACCGCCAAGTCCTCTTTATGGTCTGCTGACAACCGTAAAAAGTGATGAGGAGCACGAACTCCCGCTGTAGCACTGGCCAACCTCATAGAAAAAACTCTACCCATGGGCAGAACTCGACAAGCAAAATTAAGTTTTCTGAGGAGCGATTGTAACTCCCTTAATGACAACTTCTTCAAACGACAAGCCTGCAGCACCTCCTCACGCAAACCAACCACCTTCTCAATGGGCAACCTAAATTCCCACTGAATGGTATCGATTACAATACTTAAAAAACATAGACACGTGCTAGGGCCCTCAGTTTTGCCCGGAGCCAAAGGGACTCCAAAACGATGTGCCACCAATTGAATTGCTCTCAGAATCATTTGACAACGATCAGACCCGGCCGGGCTGACGAACAAAAAGTCATCCAGATAGTGAATGACGGAATCACAACCCGAAACATCCCGAACCAAACACTCCACAAAGGAACTAAAAGCCTCGAACAACGCGCAAGATAGCGAACACCCCATGGGCAAATACCTATCAACAAAGAAACGATCCTCCCAAAAACAACCCAGAAGCCTAACGCTATCCGGATGAACTGGCAACAAACGAAAAGCCGATTCTATATCGGTATTAGCTAGGAGAGCCCCTTTTCCGGATTTTTGAACCCATTCCAACACTATGTCAAAAGACACATAAACCACTGAGCAAAGCCCAGGGTCAATCCCGTCATTAACAGACATACCTCTAGGATAAGACAGATGCTGAATCAAACAAAATTTTCCTTCCTCTTTTTTAGGCACCACCCCCAAAGGGGAAACCACCAAATCCTCAAAAGGAGGGGACTCAAATGGGCCCGCCATCCGACCCAACTCAACCTCCTTCCGCAACTTCTCGGAAACCACGTCGGCGTGTAACAAAGCCGACCACAGATTCTTTTTAACACAAGGAACAGCAAAAGAAAGGGGCCGGGATTACAAAACCCTCTTGAAAACCGG
Source organism: Ranitomeya imitator (assembly GCF_032444005.1). Taxonomy (NCBI): domain Eukaryota; kingdom Metazoa; phylum Chordata; class Amphibia; order Anura; family Dendrobatidae; genus Ranitomeya; species Ranitomeya imitator. Next base: position 1,213,012,882 of record NC_091282.1, on the reverse strand, counting down.
ACAACAGCAAAGCGGCTTTATCCCGATCTGGATATCTACTTAGATAAGGGACCATCCTTTCCCACTTCACCGGTGTCACCCCCATGGGTATTACCGCTTCCTGGCTTCGCTCTACCCTTTTTGAAGCATTTTGACGCCCCATGAGAGGAGCCGCTACAATGGGAGCACAAGTGTTTAAACTTGCAGTTGACTCCGAATCTACACTGACCTTCAATAAACTGCCAACAGACACCCAATTTTTGTCCCCCTGCTTGACCAGCGGAACTAGAGGATCCTGCGGTACCGGACTGAAATCCCTGGCCGGAACCTCTGGCCCCTCCGTGAAGGGGATGGCCGAACTTGTACTGCGCCGTCACCCGTAACTATAAACCAATGTCTTTTTGATCCCAATCACGCTGGCCAGAATGGCAAAAGCCTGAAGCCAGTTAGCAAACGTCTGAGGAATCAAGCGCCAACGCCGCTTCTCCTCATGCTCCTGTTTTCCCTCCTCTTTCTTCTTTTTATCAAGATTAAATTTCTCCAACGGGAGCAACGAAAAAATTTGACATATTCGTCCTTCGCAATCTTTTCCCTTACTTCCTTTTTAAGAAGTGCCCCTAAAGGACCCTCAAAGCACACATAAACCTCGCCATGAGCCCTATCATCCAAATGTACCCTACACTCCTTTTCCTTCTCCGTTTGCACCGAAACCGATATCGGCGCAGCCGCCACCACTGAACCAATAGGTCCCAGCTGCGGGCCCAACCAAGCACCCAAATGTCTCTGAGCGGACATACCCTGCTCCAGCCTGGATAACAAATCCTGAACATTACCTAAAATCTCGCGGACCCCCGCTGAACGTGCGTCACCCGCTACCCTCACAATACTACCAACCCCCTGACTACCAATAAAAGCAGGTGATGACAAATCTGGAGTACACAGACCTGACAGGGACATATACTCACCGGGCTGCAAGGGATCTGTGGTCCCTCCAGCCGTGGTGCTGGCATCCGGATGTCCCCAACTTGCAGCATACCTGACCGACACGTCCGAATCTGCCTGATGACGAAGCCCCAGGAGATCAGCCTGCGTGCCCTGGGCTGTCACAGGCACGGAGGATAGGGGGCCTGGACTCTGCATCCCCGATGAACACGGTGCCTGCGTGGATGGACCTGCAGCGCACCAGCTCACATCAGCCCCAGCGCCAGACACCGAAGTCCTTCTCCCCAGCAGTCCAGGTGCAGGAGGACTCCCTGCTGCAGGAGGTAAGGCCAGCCCGGCTCCGTCCAGCCTCGGACCGCCCGCCCCGACATCGACCACCGCTGCCACCACGCTCCCAGATGCGGCCGAGCGATAGGAGCCTCACCGCTGCGGCCTCCTGTTCCCACAGGCCGCAGACGCTGACCGGCGCTCCGAGGCTCCACCCCCGCTGCACTGCGAGGTGAAGGCCTAGAGACCGCCGCTGAGCCCCGTCTGGCGGTCGGATTCCTCCCAGGCCGGGGCCTGCTGGCCGCTGATCTTACCGGCGCCCGGCCTGGAGGGTCCCGGGAGGGGCTCCTGCTCCTGTGGGGGGCTCGAGGACCGGAGTCCAGTGACAGGCGCTCGGGGGGCCGCGTCCGCCGAGACCGCCGCTCCAGTGGCGCCGCAGCGACCGACGACCCTGCTCCAGGCATGATATGGGCCACCTGCGCTTCCAGCCAGCCCTGGGGATGTAAAGCTGCAGCCGCCCTGAGGCCTTCCAGGATCGCATCCACGCCAGACATGACAGGTATGTCTGCTCGAGATCCTAAAGAGCGGGAACTGACTAAATCCCTCCCCCCATTCCCCGCATATACCCTCAGGCTAAAACCTTCCCCCCTTATAATTACCATAATTACTCCCTCTCTCCAACCCATTGTCATGTAGGCCTCCGCCTACGCCGTGGGGGGAGTGGGTACGGCTCGCTCCGGCCATTTCTATCTTCCTCTCTGCATGGAGTATATACCTGTTACTAGTACATTCATTAACCCTTGCTCTGCCTCCAGTCCATTACTGCATCCCGCAACCTGCTCACAGAATAACCATGATTTTTAATCCCAGCTTTCATGCGTCTTGGCATTATTCCACCAGCCTTTTACTGGCGAAAGAAATGTCAGCAGTTCTTCTTTGTTTGATGGCTTGTGACTATCCATCATCTTCTTGATTACATTCCAGAGGTTTTCAAGGCGGTTGAGGTCTGTAGATTGGGCTGCCCATGACGAGGTTTTGATGTGGTGGTCTCTTAATTTTTGCCAGAGCTGTATATTGCTCCTCTATATATTAGTTCTGGTTCTTTTCAGCGATCATCTGTATGTCAGTTTTGGGTGTCTGGGCTTCACCTTTGTGTCCTTTGGCATAGGATAGCCTAAAGCCCCCGTCACACATAGCGAGATCGCTAGCGAGATCGCTGCTGAGTCACAAGTTTTGTGACGCAACAGCGACCTCAGTAGCGATCTCGCTGTGTGTGACACGTAGCAGCGACCAGGCCCCTGCTGTGAGATCGCTGGTCGTGTCGGAATGGCCTGGGCCATTTTTTGATCGTTGAGGTCCCGCTGGGTAGCACACATCGCTGTGTTTGACACCTTACCAACGACCTCGTTGACAGGACGTCCCATTGAATCGCCATGAAATAGGATCGTTGTACAGGTCGCTACAGGTCGCTACAGGTCGCCGCATCGCTGCTGCGTCGTTGGTGAGATCTCACTGTTTGACATCTCACCAGCGACCACATAGCGACGCTTGAGCGATCCCTGACAGGTCGTATCGTTGTCGGAATCGCTCAAGCGTCGCTATGTGTGACGGGGCCTTAAGAGATAATAGTGCTTTTGACATGGCCTCATCTGGACCTGAGATAAATTCATAGCTGATAGCGAGGCCTCACCTGACCTTGAAGGAAAGTGACATCTGATGGTGCAACCTCACCTATACCTGATGTAAAGTGAAAGCTAATGGCGCTGCCTCATCTGGACCTGAGGTAAAATGACAGCTGATAGCGAAGCTTTACCTGGACCTGAGGTAAAGTGACAGCTGAGAGTTCGGCCTCACCTAGGCCGGAGGTAAAGTGGCAGCAGATGGCGGTACCTTTCATGGACCTGAGGTAAACTGACAGCTGATGATGCAGCCTCACCTGAACCTGAGGTAAAGTGACCGCTGATGGCACTGCTTCACCTGGACCTGAGGTCAAGTGAAAGCTGATGATGTGGCCTCACCTGGACTTGAAGTAAAGTGACAGCTGATGGCGCGGCCTCACCTAAATTTTAGGTAAAGTAGCAGCTTATGATGTGGCATCACCTGGACCTGAGGTAAAGTGACAGCTAATGGCACTGCCTCAACTTGACATGAGGTCAAGTGAAAGCTGATGGTGTGGCCTCACCTGGACCTGAGGTAAAGTGACAACTAAGGTTGCAGCTTCACCTAGACCTGAGGTAAAGTGCCAGCTGACGGTGAGGCCTTACCTGAACCTGAGGTAAGGTGACAGCTGATGACGAGGCCTGACCTGGACGTTAGGTAAAATTTCAGCTGGTTGCACAGATTCATCTGGATCTGAGCTAAAGTGACAGCTCATGGCTTGGCCTCACCTGAACCTTAGGTAAAGTGTCAGCTGACGGGACTGCCTCACCTGGACCTGAGGTCAAGCGAAAGCTGATGGTGCAGTCTCACCTGGATTTGAATCAAAGTGACAGATGATGAGGTGGCCTCACCTGAATTTGAGGAAAAATGACAGCTAATGTCAACCCTCACGTACAACTGAGGTAAAGTGAAAGCTGATGGCGCGGCCTTACCTTTACCTGAGGTAAAGTGACAGCTTATGACAAGGCCTGACCTGTACCTTAGGTAAAGTGACAGCTCATGGCTTAGCCTCACCTGGATCTGAGGTAAAGTGACAGCTGATGGTGCGGCCTCACCTAAATTGTAGGTAAAGTGGCAGCATATGACGTGGCATCATGTGGACCTGAGGTAAAGTCACAGCTGATGGCGCGGCCTCACTTGGACCTGAGGTACAATGACAGCTTATGGCGAAGGAATCACCTGAACCTGAGGTAAAGTGACAGCTGATGGCACTGCCTCACCTTGACCCGAGGTCAAGCGAAAGCTAATGGTGTGGCCTCACCTGGACCTGAGGTAAAGTGACAACTGAGGTTGCGGCCTCACCTAGACCTGAGTTAAAGTGAAATATGATGGTGCGGCCTCACCTGGATTTGAAATAAAGTGACGGATGATGGGGCGGCCTTACCTGAATTTGAGGAAAAATGACAGCTAATGTTGAGCCTCATGTACAACTGAAGTAAAGTGAAAGCTGATGGAGCGGTGTTACCTTAACCTGAGGTAAAGTGACCGCTTATGATGAGGCCTGACTGGACCTTAGCTAAAGTGTCAGCTGTTGTCACAGATTCACCTGAATCTGAGGTAAAGTGACAGCTAATGACCAGGCCTCACCTGGACCTGAGGTAAAGTGACAGCTGATGGTGTAACCTCACCTGGACCTGAGGTCAAGTGACAGCTTATTTCGTGGCAAGAAACAAGAAAAAGCACAGGCTATACAAAAATGGGGATCACCAAAACATTATACAAATACACAGCTTTATTAAAGGTACAACACGGGAAAAAGAAAAGCATTAAAAACATTTAAAAAACACATAGAAACTAATGCCTAAAATAGGGCATATGCCTGTACACAGGTAAAAGGGGAAAAGAAAATATAAGGCAAAAATAGCAACAGATCCTCCTAGAAGTACTATATGGACAGCATATTACTCAAACTACAAAGCGTAGAGAAATGTATAAACGCATGTTCAACAGATGAGACACATATAAATATACTGTGTATAGAAAGACATGCAGTACAATATAGGAGCTCTGAAAGAGCTGGAGATGAAGCTCAGAAGCCTAAGGTAGTGCACAAATAATAAGGTATAATCACTCAGGTATATGCCAGCAAATAGGGCAGGGAAATAGAACCATGTCACACTCCTATTCTTCCAATCATGAAAAATAGAACAAGCATAGTAAACCTACATGCCCCAAAACTAAAATATACCGGTATGTAACCAAAATAAAGCATCCTGAGTGAACACACTACCTATATGCAGGGCTAGAAGACCCTGCACATGAATAATTTTCCCCAAACAACCAAAGGGTACAATAACCCAAATGTGCAAACAGGCATACAGAGAGCAAATACCCGACGCGTGTCGCCACTACGGTGGCTTCATCAGGGGTATCATATATGTTGGATATACTATCGTGCCCCCATATCTTAGTATTATAGAGCTTATTTCGTGGCCTCACCTGGACCAGAGGTAAAGTGACAGCTGATGGTGCGGCCTCACCTACACCTGAGGTAAAGTGACAGCTGATGGCATGCCTCACCTGGACCTTACGTTAAGTGTCAGCTGTCTCGAGGCCTCATTTGGAGGACTAAATGTGAGCATATAGTATATACACCTCCGATTCCAACACATGGATTATATGTATATACCCCCAATACAGTCACTGCGTGCTCCACAATAACCTGAGGGTTATGAACTTAAGGTTAAGAACTACTCGCTTCCACCACCAGTCATTTATAAAGGTTGACGGAACTCCTTATTTCTGGTAGCCTATGACTTCGAGGTGCAGTTTACAGGACAAAAGGAACAGAACTATTACATTTTATATTTAATTTAGAATGATAGCCTTTGTTTATAAAAATATACAAAAGATTTTACAAACTGGACTAACAATACAGCATATACAGGTACATAAAATAAAACAGTATTAGCAATATAAACTCACTAGGCTGATTGCAGAGATGATTCCGTTTAGTGAAGGAGAGAACGTTCAGATCGTGCATACACTGATCTGTATCTCTCTACATGAACACAGATCACAATACGCCTTGACCTTTTATCAGCACCTGAGTTGCATCCACAGACCCTCGTTGATGACCTCACGTTGGGCCGGGTTGTGGGATACTCTCAGCCCTTCAGGATTTTATGAAATTCCCAACCTATGACATATCTTCGCCTCTGAAGACTACAAACGTTCGATATGTCATATTTTTTTATCTGGATTTTATCTTTCCATAGATAGGAAACATGACATGGCTGGTGTCTGCGATCTGACCAATATTGATTTGGGGCTTATAGGAAGGTGACACAGGTATGATAAAGTATACATATTCTTCCCCAATTAGACCTGAAGTTTGAGAATGTCTGTACCATCGATACTGGATGTATACAAACCCCAATATTCATAACTTTCTATTGGCACCAAATCAACTGGCTGCGGATGTAAGGTTTCAACTGAGGTAACAATAGTTCTCTCTAAAGGTGTTAGATATTTGCTTCCCTTCCTTTCAAATCTTAAGGTACCGTTACACTTAACGATTTACCAAGGAACACGACCTGCGAAACGACCTGGCCGTGATCGTTGGTAAGTCGTTGTGTGGTCGCTGGAGAGCTGTCACACAGACAGCTCTCCAGCGACCAACGATGTCGAAGTCCCCGCGTAACCAGGGTAAACATCAGGTTACTAAGCGCAGGGCCGCGCTTAGTAACCCGATGTTTACCCTTGTTACCATTGTAACCATTGCCGATTCAGCGATGTCAGCGGGTGATCCAGCGACGAAATAAAGTCCTGATCATTCCCCAGCGACGAACGATCTCCCAGCAGGGGCCTCATCATTGGTCGCTGTCACGCATAACGATTTCGTTGACGATATCGTTGATACGTTACAAAAAGCAACGATATCGTTATGTGTGACGGTACCTTTAGACTTTATGGCTGTCTCCCCACAATGTGTATCATCTTTCAGTCACCTGGGCACAGCAGGGAGTCTGGGATTTAACAGGAATTTTAATTAGATTTGTCACTTTGGAGCTAGACGTAATTTCCTAACTTCCCTATGTCCACTGTGCAGTTCTACATCAAGGAGGCTTAGATTGCAAGCTCTGTCTCTCTGAGAGATTCTGTATGAGAGGAGGAGAGTGAATGCCCCCTCACTGGAGTGTGTTACCGTTTGTCAGGATCTTAGTCAGGAACCTGCAGCACTCTGGTGCCATCTTAGGCCTTTTTCACACTTCCCTCTTTTTAGATCCGTCGCAATCCGTCGTTATGGGCAAAAAAAGGATCCTGGAAATGTGCTTGCAGGATGCGTTTTTTGCGCATAGACTTGTATTGGCGCCGGATGGCCACACGTCGCATCTGTCGTGCGATGGATCCGTCATGTTTTGGTGGACACGACGCACAAAAAAATCAATGTAACTTTTTTTGTGCGTCGCGTCCGCCATTTTCAACCGCACATGCACGGCCGAAACTCCGCCCCCTCCTCCCCGGACTGCAGTAATTTCACAACATACGTCGGTACGTCAGCCCGACGCATGGTGACGGGCCCGTACCGACGGAAATGTGAAAGACGCCTTACCCTGCTGGCCAATAAGGGTAATGACAGAGGATAAGAAAGTGAGCGCAGCTGCTCCAATTTATGCTGAATATTGTGGCACGTGATGTGACGGGATGTATATATACCACCGGATCCGCATAGGAACATATATATGAGGAACGTTTACAGGATTTGGGAATATTTAGCTTGCAAAAAAGAAGACTGAGAGGAGACTTAATAGCTGTCTACAAATATCTGAAGGGCTGTCACATTGTAGAAGGATCATCTTTATTCTCATTTGCACAAGGAAAGACTAGAAGCAATGGGATGAAACTGAATGGGAGGAGACACAGATTAGGGTGATCAATGAGTGGAACAAGCGGTCACGAGAGGTGGTGAGTTCTCCTTCAATGGAAGTCTTCACGCAGAGGCTGGACAGACATCTGTCTGGGATGATTTAGTGAATCCTGCATTGAGCCGGGGTTGGATCAGATGATCCAGGAGGTCCCTTCCAACTCTAACATTCTATGATATACTCCGATCCAGTCACCATCAAGTCCCCATCACCACATAAATACGAAAACTATGCTGCCACCACCGACCTCTTATAGTTGGATCAGACACCCATTTTGAACCATCAATTTGAGCGGAGTGTTTGGTGAATCACTCATAGAACAAAAAGAATGAAGCTAGCAAATTTATAATTTTAATCCGGAAGAATCGGCAATGTTTTCAAAAGATACAAAATACAAATATGTATAAACAGTTATGAAATAAAATGGGATAAAAATACGAAAGTTACTAAATCTCAGTCACAGGTATGACGTGTCGATAAAGGGGAGGAGAGATCCCAAAGAAATGATCCAGTACCACCACAGCATAGTGTTTAGCTGTCTCTCTGGCTCTGAATGCATGCCAAAGATGGACAATCCTCTTTCATGCTTCGGCCATAAAGCTAAGAACTTCCCACTTTGCTGACCTCACATATGGGCTGTTTTCTTGGAGGTACACATCTTTGAAAGTTATCGATAACTCTTTTTCTTCATATCTTTGGCCTGGAAGTGATTCTACCATTTTTTTTTTTTTATAGAGTCCACACACGGTATGTCTGTGATTTGCTGGTGGGTGGAAATTCATTTCCCAGGTTTCTGATAGCCCAAAATGCTGCAATGCGTAACTCCAAGTGCCCAGATCCTGGAAATCTAATTTTCATGTTTCTAGGATTAATGTGCAATATTGCATTTAACTTTGAGTGTTATGACTGGAAGACAAAGATTTTTGGAGGGACAACACCTTCAGCTCTGTGCGTCCTGGCAGGCAATAAAACTCCGCATTCAAAACTCATCATTTGCTTCAAGGGAGGTAGGTGGAAATTCACAGAGAGAAAAAGGGGCAATGTGTAGGATTTGGTCCTACAGAAACCAATGGAGGGAGGAGAAGTAGGCCAGCTCTGGTTGTGTGCTCAATGGAAAATAATTCATATTTTCCTGCCATGGATTTTAATATTTTCTATGACATTGTCATTAGTTGGGGGTCTTGTTGTTTCTGTGGTATTATTATTGTTGTTTAGAGAATAATGATTATTATTATTTATTTATATAGCACCATTAATTCCAGTGTGCTGTACATGTGAAAAGGGGTTACGTACGGGGTTATAGATATCGTTAATTTACAATGACAGACTGTTACAGAGGGGAGAGGATCCTGTCCTTGCGGACTTACAATATTTGGGATAATGGGGAAGATACAGGAGGTCGGTGTGCTGCAGCACTGTAGTGGTGAGGCGGCAGCTCGGGTGGTTGGTGAGGCGGCAGCTCGTGTGGTGGCGACACGGCAACTCGGGTGGTTGGTGAGGCGGCAGTGGTCCAGGTGGTTGGTGAGGCAGCAGCTCGGGTGGTTGGTGAGACGGTAGAATGGTTATTGTAGGCTTTCCTGAAGAGATGGGTTTTCAGGTTCCATCTGAAGGATCCGAGGGTGGTGGATAATCGGACGTGCTGAGGCATGGAATTCCAGATATTGGGGAAAAATCTTGGAGGCGGTTGTGTGAGGAATGAATAAGTGTGGAGGAGAGTAGGAGGTCTTGGGAGGATCAAAGATTACGTGAGGGAAGATAGTGGGAAATTAGTTCAGAGATATAGGGAGGGGACAGGTTGTGGATGGCTTTGTAGTTCAGTGTTAGTAGTTTGAACTGGATTCGTTGGAGAATTGGGAGCCAGTAGAGGGATTTGCAGATGGGTGAAGCAGGGGAGTAGCGAGGAGAGAGGTGGATTAGCCGGGCAGCAGAGTTGAGGACAGACTGGAGTGGTGCAAGGGAGTTAGCAGGGAGGCCACAGAGGAGGGTGTTGCAGTAGTCGAGGCGGGAGATGATGAGGGCATGCACAAGAGTTTTAGTAGATTGTGGGCTGAGGAAGGGACGGATTCTGGCAATATTCTTGAGTTGGGGGTGGCAAGAGTTTCGACGTGCAGTTTGAAGGACAGGGCAGAATCGAGAGTTACCCCGAGGCAGCGGATTTCAGGTGTGGGAGAGAGCGTGATGCCGTTTACCATAATAGATAGATCAGGTAGGGGGGATACTCGAGATGGGGGAAAGATGATGAGTTCGGTTTTGTCTACATTGAGATTTAGGAAGCAAAAGTTGAAGGAGGATATGGCTAACAGACACTCCGGGATTCTGGACAGAAGAGGGGCGGCATCTGAGCCAGAGAGGTAGATCTGAGTGTCATCCCCATATAGGTGGTACTGGAAGTCATGGGACTTTGAGTTGTCCTAGGCCAAGGGTATAGATGGAAAACAGTAGAAGCCCTTGGACAGAGCCTTGAGAGACTCCAACAGAGAGGGGGTGGGGTGAGGAGGTAGTGTGGGAGTGGGAAACGCTAAATGTGCGGTTGGAAGGGTTAGGGTCTTTGATGCCGAGTGAAGAAAATCTGTAGCAGTAGGCAGTGGTCGACTGTGTCGAAAGCAGAGGACAGGTCAAGAAGGAGGAGAATGGAGAACTGCCTGTTAGCTTTGGCTGTGAGTAATTCATTAGTAATTTTGGTCAGAGCAGTTTCGGTGGAGTGGTGGGGGCGGAAGTCAGATTGGAGGTTGTCAATGAGCGAGTTAGATGAGAGGTGGGAGGAAAGTTGACCATGGACATTCTGCACAAGGAGTTTGGAAGCAAACGGGAGCAGTGATATGGGGCGATAGCTGGGCATAGCAGTTGGGTCGAGGTTAGGTTTTTTGAGGATGGGTGTGATGGTGGCGTGTTTGAAGGCAGAGGGGAAAGTACCAGAAGATAGCGATAGGTTGAAGAGATGGGTTAGGGCTGGAATGAGTGTGTTAGTGAGGTTGGGGAGCATGTTGTGAATTCTGTGGCCAAGCTCCCTCCTGTGGTCGTGAGTGGTACTTCGGCTGGTTCTGTCTATGAGCTTCCTTTGGTGGATGAGAGTGGTACTGCGGCTTCTGAGTTTCCTTCCTCAGGTGATGAGGTTAAGTCGTTAGGTGCTGCTCTATTTAACTCCACCTGGTGCTTTGATCCTAGCCTACAGTCAATGTTTTAGTATTGGTCCTGCTTCCTCCTGGATCGTTCCTGTGGCCTGTCTATCCTGCATAAGCTAAGTTCTGCTTGTGTTACTTTTTGTTTGCTATTTTTTCTGTCCAGCTTGCTATATTGGTTTTTCTTGCTTGCTGGAAGCTCTGAGAAGCAGAGGGAGCACCTCCGTACCGTTAGTCGGTGTGGAGGGTCTTTTTGCCCCTCTGCGTGGTTGTTTGTAGGTTTTTGTGTTGACCGCAAAGCTATCTTTCCTATCCTCGGTCTATTCAGTAAGTCGGGCCTCACTTTGCTAAATCTATTTCATCTCTGTGTTTGTATTTCATCTTTACTCACAGTCATTATATGTGGGGGGCTGCCTTTTCCTTTGGGGAATTTCTCTGAGGCAAGGTAGGCTTATTTTTCTATCTTCAGGGCTAGTTAGTTTCTCAGGCTGTGCCGAGTTGCATAGGGAGCGTTAGGCGCAATCCACGGCTACCTCTAGTGTGGTGTGATAGGATTAGGGATTGCGGTCAGCAGAGTTTCCACGTCTCAGAGCTCGTCCTATGTTTTTGGTAAATGTCAGGTCACTTGGTGTGCTCTGAACTTCAAGGTCCATTGTGGTTCTGAATTACCTGTTCATAATAGCACTGGAGGCCCAAAGTACTAATGCTTCTCAATAGAGGGAAAAGAGAAGTTCTGAGACCATTTTTTTTTCTTTGCACTGTGTTCTGTCTTTCTTTTCCCCTTTACATCAGGGTGGTTCAGAACACAGGTGTGGACATGGACATTCAGGGTCTGTTCTCTTTGATGGATAATCTCACTATAAGAGTACAGAACATTCAAGATTTAGTGGTTCAGAATCCTATGTTAGAACCTAAAATTCCTATTCCTGAGTTATTTTCTGGAGATAGAGCTAAGTTTTTGAATTTTAAAAATAATTGTAAACTATTTCTGGCTTTGAAACCCCGCTCCTCTGGTGACCCAGTTCAACAAGTTAAGATCATTATTTCTTTATTACGTGGCGACCCTCAAGACTGGGCATTTTCCCTTGCGCCAGGAGATCCTGCATTATGTAATATTGATGCGTTTTTTCTGGCGCTCGGATTGCTGTACGACGAACCTAATTCAGTGGATCAGGCAGAGAAAAATTTGCTGGCTCTGTGTCAGGGTCAGGATGAGATAGAGATTTATTGTCAGAAGTTTAGAAAGTGGTCCGTGCTCACTCAATGGAATGAATGTGCACTGGCAGCTATTTTCAGAAAGGGTCTCTCTGAAGCCCTTAAGGATGTCATGGTGGGATTTCCTATGCCTGCTGGTCTGAATGACTCTATGTCTTTGGCCATTCAGATCGGTCGACGCTTGCATGAGCGTAAATCTGTGCACCATTTGGCGGTATTATCTGAGCATAAACCTGAGCCTATGCAGTGCGATAGGACTTTGACCAGAGCTGAAAGGCAGCCCCTTAATGCTCCATCAGTGTTTCAGTCCTTTATGCATGACATCTCCTGAGAGTACCTGGATAAATTCCTGATTGTATACTTGGATGATATTTTGGTCTTCTCGGATGATTGGGAGTCTCATGTGAAGCAGGTCAGAATGGTGTTCCAGGTCCTGCGTGCTAATTCTTTGTTTGTGAAGGGGTCAAAGTGTCTCTTTGGTGTGCAGAAGGTTTCATTTTTGGGGTTCATTTTTTCTCCTTCTACTATCGAGATGGACCCTGTTAAAGTTCAGGCCATTTATAATTGGACTCAGCCAACATCCCTGAAGAGTCTGCAGAAGTTCCTGGGCTTTGCTAATTTTTATCGTCGCTTCATCAATAATTTTTCTAGTATTGCTAAACCGTTGACTGATTTAACCAAGAAGGGTGCTGATGTGGTCAATTGGTCTTCTGCTGCTGTGGAAGCTTTTCAGGAGTTTTCAGGAGTTTTCAGGAGCGTCATTTTTCTTCTGCCCCTGTGTTGTGCCAACCAGATGTTTCGCTTCCGTTCCAGGTCGAGGTTGATGCTTCTGAAATTGGAGCAGGGGCTGTTTTGTCGCAGAGAAGTTCTGATTGCTCGGTGATGAAACCATGCGCCTTCTTTTCCAGGAAATTTTCGCCTGCTGAGCGAAATTATGATGTTGGCAATCGAGAGTTGCTAGCCATGAAGTGGGCATTCGAGGAGTGGCGTCATTGGCTTGAAGGAGCTAAGCATCGCGTGGTGGTCTTGACTGATCACAAAAACTTGACTTATCTCGAGTCTGCCAAACGGTTGAATCCTAGACAGGCTCGTTGGTCGCTGTTTTTCTCCCGTTTTGACTTTGTGGTTTCGTACCTTCTGGGCTCTAAAAATGTGAAGGCGGATGCCCTGTCTAGGAGTTTTGTGCCCGATTCTCCGGGTTTGCCTGAGCCGGCGGGTATTCTCAAAGAGGGGGTGATTTTGTCTGCCATCTCCCCTGATTTGCGGCGGGTGCTGCAAAAATTTCAGGCTAATAGACCTGACCGTTGCCCAGCGGAGAAACTGTTTGTCCCTGATAGGTGGACGAATAAGGTTATCTCTGAGGTTCATTGTTCAGTGTTGGCTGGTCATCCTGGAATCTTTGGTACCAGAGAGTTGGTGGCTAGATCCTTTTGGTGGCCGTCTCTGTCGCGGGATGTGCGTTCTTTTGTGCAGTCCTGTGGGATTTGTGCTCGGGCTAAGCCCTGCTGTTCTCGTGCCAGTGGGTTGCTTTTGCCCTTGCCGGTCCCGAAGAGGCCTTGGACACATACAGTTACGTCCATATATATTTGGACAGACAACATTTTTCTAGTTTTGGTTATAGACATTACCACAACGAATTTTAAACAAAACAATTCAGATGCAGTTGAAGTTCAGACTTTCAGCTTTCATTTGAGGGTATCCACATTAAAATTGGATGAAGGGTTTAGGAGTTTCTGCTCCTTAACATGTGCCACCCTGTTTTTAAAGGGACCAAAAGTAATTGGACAATTGACTCCAAGGCTATTTCATGGACAGGAGTGGGCAAACCCTTCATTACATCATTCTAAATTAAGCAGATAAAAGGCCTGGAGTTGATTTGAGGTGTGGTGCTGCATTTGGAAGGTTTTGCTGTGAAGTAAACATGTGGTCAAAGGAGCTCTCCATGAAGGTGAAACAAGCCATCCTTAAGCTGCGAAAACAGAAAAAAAATCTGAGAAATTGCTAGAATATTAGGAGAGGCAAAATCTACAGTCGGGTCCATCCTGAGAAAGAAAGAAAGCACTGGTGAACTCATCAATGCAAAAAGACCTGGGCGCCCACGGAAGACAACAGTGGTGGATGATCGCAGAATAATCTCCATGGTGAAGAGAAACCCCTTCTGTCACGATATGGTATGAAATATCATAAGTAGTTCTCTAGCCTGTGTGGGCTAAGCCCCCCTTCTTGGAGAACAGTTTGTAGCTGCAAATTCCTGGCTTTCCTTCTCAGAGAGTGTGGGGGTTAGAAGTTTTATGGCCGAACGGAATTTACGACTGGCATTTCCTGTGTAAGCTCTTGTCCAGCTAGAACAGGAAAAATGGCTCCAAAAATCCATGAAAGATTCTTTGTTTAGTTTTTGTTAGATATTAGGCAAACGATTTAAGCTAGAAATACGAAAATATATATTCGTAGTCCCACTCGGTGTAGCTACACATCTCATGACACTCGGGTTTCTAACTCCATCTGGTAAAGAAGTAGGGTTTTCTCTGTAAATATGTATCCCAGATAGGACATATTTGATCTCATTAGAATGCTCACGTTAATCTGAGATGAATGATGAGCTTTTTAGGACGCTGACATGTTTTGTAGTGAAGTTATAGAAATCAGAGAGAATAGTTTAAAGTTTAGGCAGAATGTAGAGAGAGGAGGGTCTGGATAAGCCAGCCTTTCTGTGATGTCACAGCCTTAATGTTTTAAGTGTCTGGCAGGCTCTGAGGAGTCACCTTTTGCTGATTTCTCCTTCTGGACTGCTTTGTCCTATTGTCCTGGAAGAGCTGGTACATCCCATGGACTGGGATGTATGGAAACTGCACTAGCCTGGATGCCTGCAATGCTTTTAATATGTGAGTGTTATCTTTTCTCATTTATTCCCTTTATGTTATAATTACCCTTGTACATATTTGCAATTGTCTCATGTATAACATCTTTATAAACTATTTTTAATAACGCACTGCCTAGTTATTTTGAATGGGATATACTATTATATATTAGTTCGTTCTCCCGCTCTAAACCGTACCCTAAGTCTCTTGAAGGGAAAATACGCTACTGTTACTGTTGTGTTGGGTTAGCTTCGGACCCGTTTAATCGAAGCTGGTGGCAGCGAAAGTGTGCTGACGGTTGGATTATGCTGAAGCAACTGCGGGTTTGATAATTATTGTTCCTGCCTGTGTGGGAGTAGTTATCGCGTCGCTGCAGCGTGCCCAATAGCCAGTACATAGCAGGCAGCCTTTCTGGCGACTAATTACCCAGGGTGCAGTACCTAATCTGACCTGAGAGTAAGGGGGCGCCAGAGAGCTGCAAGTGTTAAGTGGAACTGTAAGCGGGATATACATAAATCCCTGCAGTTCGTGGTATATAGAAAAGCAGTGGGATACCTAGAATAAGCCCCTGCTGTAAACTAAGAGGTCAATAGCCTTGTGTGTGGTTTTTCATCACATTGTTAGCAGTGGAGGGATAACTAAGATAAGCCCCCCTGCACATGTGATAGCCGTCTGTTGGCCTAAAGTCACCCTGATCCGTGACGTAGGGGTGACGGTCACGGTGTGAATCCTGACCCAGTGGTGACAGCGGTCAGGGGAATCGTGACAATTGGTGGCAAGGCAGTGGGATATCTTAGAGCATTAGTGATTTGGTTTGAGTAATCATTCCTCTCACTAAAAACTTGCAGAAAGTTCTTGCGAGGACTCTGCGCAAATAAGTTTGGAGAACGAACTCATTGCTTTTTAGTTGTGAGACAATTGTGTACTGGTAATTATCCCCTCCCTTTCTCTTCGTTTTTCTATCCTATCTTTTATTTGGCAACCATGGTTGGGCTGGGAGAAACCTTTTATGAGCAGCAGACCAGAGACACCCTTGTCGCCTTATGCAAGTCACAGCACATTGACTCTGCAAGCAAAAACAAAGCCCAACTGGTCGCAGATCTGGTGCAATGGGAAGCCGCTCGAGACCAATCTCAGAGCTCAGAGGCCGCAGAAGCCAGCACCAGCGAACATGGTGCTGCAGCAGAGGTCCAACCACTGAATGCTGGCCCTGTTAGCGATCCGGGCGAATTGGACCCCCACCTGCAGGCGGCCTTGAAAGAATTCCCCATTGACGACCATGAGGGACGTCGGCAGCTGATTCAGCAATACCGGCAGGAGGCCCAGGCAGCCGAGAGAGAGGCCCGAGCTGAGAGAGAGGCCCGAGCTGAGCGAGAGGCACAGGCCCAGCGAGCCGAGCGGCAAGCTGAGCGGGAGTACCAGCTGCAGTTAGCCCGACTGCAAATGCAGGGGTTGTCCCAGACCAACCGTGAGCCTAGCAGCGCTCAGACACCGAAGCCCCGGCCTGATCACTTTCCTGTTATGGAGAAGGACGGAGATTTGGACACTTTTCTGCGGGCCTTTGAGAAAGCCTGCAGACAGTACCGGCTGCCTACAGATGAATGGGCCCGATACCTGACACCAGGGCTGAAAGGTAAAGCTCTGGAGGCGTTTGCTGCCCTCCCTCAAGAACAAGATGGAGACTATGAGGCCATCAAGCAGGCTCTGATAGCCAAGTACCAGCTTACACCCGAGGTGTACCGTAGAAAGTTCCGGACCCTCCAACGTGGCCCACACGACAGTTACAGTGATGTGGTGCATGGACTGGGGACCCACTTTGACCAGTGGACCCAAGGACTGTCAGTGACCACCTTTGCACAGCTGCGAGACCTGATGATCAAAGACCAGTTTTTTCATCTTTGCCCAGCTGAGGTGCGACAGTTCGTGATGGACAGAGAACCCAAAGACGTGACGAAAGCAGCACAGATTGCCGATGCCTATGAGGCCAACCGTAGATCGGAAGTGCGGAAGCCAGTCACCACCAGCTGGAGAGGGGGTAAGCCTGCAACCAACGCCAGTACCCCTGCCAGCCAGCACACCCGAGGTCCTGGCCCTGTGGCCAACAGCACCAGACCTACCACCGAACCTCGCACGTGTCACACCTGCAAGCGGCCTGGGCATATCAGTACCTTCTGTCCAGACAGGCCGAAGAACCCCCCAGCCAAGGCCCCAGGGCCTAATGCAGCGGTTCTTTTGGTGGGTGGTGTGGTTGGGAGGGTGTGTGACAACGTGCAGCCCGTCACTGTGGGAGGCCATGTTGCTACAGGCCTCAAGGACACCGGGGCTGAACGAACCCTCATCCGACCCGAACTGGCGGCCCCTGAAGAAATCATTCCGGGGAAAACCCTAACTGTCACTGGGATTGGGGGCATCAGCTGTCCCTTACCGATGGCCCGGGTTTTTATTGATTGGGGTGCTGGGAGCGGGGTGAAGGAAGTGGGGCTGTCTGATAATTTGCCCACTGATGTTTTGTTGGGGACTGATTTGGGGAGGATGGTTGCATACTACGTCCCTGACACCCCTCCCCAATCTACTAATAAGGGTAAAGTTAACCCTGATGATGATGATGATGGGAAATCGCATGTGTTACCTGACCATGCTTTATCTTGTGTTGATGCATCTACTAATGATTTTTTCCCTAGAATTGATGGTGAAAATGTTGTACCTGTGCCAGCTGAACCTGATAATGATTTTTCTGTGAAGGTTAATGTGTCCATAGGTACAGGCGTGCCCAGCCACGTCGCTCTGCGGAGTGAGACGGCTGAGGAACCCCTAACAGGGGCAAGTGTCGGTGCTACAGGAAATGGGGAGATGCATGGGAACCGTGAGGAAGGTGACGCCATGAAAGTGACCAGTGCCACCGAGGAAGGTAACTGGCCCATAAGTAGCACAGCCCCTGGAGTGTTGGGGGTGGATGGGGAGGTAGAGCCCATAGCAGCGCCGGCTGATGGGCCTGTAGAAATCCCCGGGGAGACAGCCTACGTAGCTGCTGTCACCCGCAGTCAGAGTGCCCGGAACGCAGATAACTGTTTGCCTTCCGGACCCTCCTCAGTCCCCACTGTGACTGAACCAGAGGTGGACCCAGAGCAGGTCCAAGAGGGTTCCCGCGGGGAAGGGACCCTGACGTCGCTTTTGGCTTCCCCTAGCCAGGAGTTTCAGGCCGCTCTGCACACAGATGCGAGCCTAGAGAGTTTGAGACAACTCGCCGGGACGCGCTTCTCCGAGACTGATAAGGAGAAGGTGTTCTGGGAACGAGGAAGGTTGTACCGGGAGATAGTACCCGGAGAATCACAAAAGGAGTGGTTGAGGGAAAGACAGCTGGTCGTCCCGCAGCAATTCCGGGGTGAGTTGTTGCGGATTGCCCATGAGATCCCGCTAGCTGGACACTTGGGGATCAGCAAAACTAAGGCCCGGCTGTCTCAACACTTCTATTGGCCTAAGATGGGGACAGATGTGTCAAACTACTGCCGCTCCTGTGTCACCTGTCAAAGAGTGGGGAAGGCGGGGCCTGCTCTGAAGGCTCCCCTGATCCCTTTGCCAGTGATAGAGGAGCCTTTCCAGAGGATCGCGGTGGACATTGTGGGCCCGCTGGCCGTCCCCAGCAGCTCTGGAAAGCAATACATCCTTACTGTGGTAGACTACGCTACCCGGTACCCAGAGGCAGTAGCTCTGTCCTCAACTAGGGCAGATAAGGTGGCAGATGCCCTGTTGGCCATCTTTTCACGTGTAGGATTTCCCAGGGAAATGCTTACTGATCAAGGGACCCAATTTATGTCTCGCCTAATGGAGGCTCTCTGTAAGAGAATGCAGGTTAAGCACCTGGTATCGAGTGCGTATCACCCACAGACCAATGGCTTGTGTGAACGCTTCAATGGTACCCTCAAACAGATGCTACGCATGCTGGTTGAGACTCAAGGGCGCGACTGGGAGCGGTACCTCCCACACCTGCTGTTCGCTTACCGAGAGGTTCCACAGGCCTCGACGGGGTTCTCCCCCTTCGAGCTCCTGTACGGCAGGCGAGTCCGGGGACCCCTTGGGTTGGTAAGAGAATCCTGGGAAGAGGAGCCGAACCCTTCTGAAGTGTCCATAGTGGAGTATGTCATGCGCTTCCGTGACAAGATGCAGACCTTGACGCAGTTGGTGCATGACAACATGACGCAGGCTCAGGCTGATCAGAAGCACTGGTACGACCAGAACGCCCGGGAGCGGACCTACCACGTGGGTCAAAAGGTGTGGGTGCTGGTCCCCGTACCAACGGATAAGCTTCAGGCAGCCTGGGAGGGCCCGTACGTCGTCCACCAACAGCTCAACCCGGTCACTTACGTGGTCACGCTTGACCACGCTCGGGGTAGGCGAAAGGCCTTTCACGTCAACATGATGAAGGCTCATCACGAACGTGAACCTTTCGTCCTACCGGTCTGCAGCTTGCCCGAAGACGGTGAGGAAGACACCCTCCTGGACTTGCTGGCCCAAGCCAAGGCCAATGGGTCCATCGAGGATGTGGAGGTAAGCGCCTCGTTAACTGAACCCCAGCGGGTGCAGTTGCAAACCACCCTGGAACCTTTCCGGGTCGTGTTCTCCAACCGACCTGGGAGGACTGAGTTAGCAGTCCACGAGGTGGACACCGGGAATCACGCCCCACTACGGCGAACACCCTATCGAATCTCTGACCAGGTGCAGCAGACTATGCGCCAAGAGATCGATGAGATGTTACAGCTGGGGGTGATTCGGCGGTCAAAGAGCGCGTGGGCATCACCTGTAGTTCTCGTGCCAAAGAAGGACCGGACCACCCGGTTCTGCGTGGACTACAGGGGGCTCAACGCCATCACAGCCTCGGATGCGCACCCAATGCCGCGCATGGAGGAGCTGCTTGAGAAGTTAGCTGGCGCCGATTACCTAACAATAATGGATCTGAGTCGAGGATACTGGCAGATTCCCCTGAGCCCCGAGGCGCAGGAAAAGTCCGCCTTTATCACACCCTTTGGACTGTACGAGTCCACGGTCATGCCCTTCGGCATGAAGAATGCCCCTGCCACTTTCCAGCGGATGGTCAACCTCCTGCTTCAGGGACTGGAGACGTACGCCGTGGCGTACTTGGATGACATTGCCATCTTCAGTCCCTCCTGGAAGGAACACCTGCAGCATCTCGAGGAGGTGCTCAGGCGGATTCACCAAGCAGGACTGACTATCAAGCCGGGAAAGTGTCAGATGGGCATGAGGGAGGTTCCCTACCTGGGGCACCGGGTAGGCGAAGGCACCATGGAACCAGATCATGGCAATGGTGATGGGTTGGCCCACCAGGGTGAACCTGCTGAGGTGCGCATGGAGGAGAACCATCAGGTCCTGCCTCCCTAGCGCACACCAAAAGGGGGAGGTGTCACGATATGGTATGAAATATCATAAGTAGTTCTCTAGCCTGTGTGGGCTAAGCCCCCCTTCTTGGAGAACAGTTTGTAGCTGCAAATTCCTGGCTTTCCTTCTCAGAGAGTGTGGGGGTTAGAAGTTTTATGGCCGAACGGAATTTACGACTGGCATTTCCTGTGTAAGCTCTTGTCCAGCTAGAACAGGAAAAATGGCTCCAAAAATCCATGAAAGATTCTTTGTTTAGTTTTTGTTAGATATTAGGCAAACGATTTAAGCTAGAAATACGAAAATATATATTCGTAGTCCCACTCGGTGTAGCTACACATCTCATGACACTCGGGTTTCTAACTCCATCTGGTAAAGAAGTAGGGTTTTCTCTGTAAATATGTATCCCAGATAGGACATATTTGATCTCATTAGAATGCTCACGTTAATCTGAGATGAATGATGAGCTTTTTAGGACGCTGACATGTTTTGTAGTGAAGTTATAGAAATCAGAGAGAATAGTTTAAAGTTTAGGCAGAATGTAGAGAGAGGAGGGTCTGGATAAGCCAGCCTTTCTGTGATGTCACAGCCTTAATGTTTTAAGTGTCTGGCAGGCTCTGAGGAGTCACCTTTTGCTGATTTCTCCTTCTGGACTGCTTTGTCCTATTGTCCTGGAAGAGCTGGTACATCCCATGGACTGGGATGTATGGAAACTGCACTAGCCTGGATGCCTGCAATGCTTTTAATATGTGAGTGTTATCTTTTCTCATTTATTCCCTTTATGTTATAATTACCCTTGTACATATTTGCAATTGTCTCATGTATAACATCTTTATAAACTATTTTTAATAACGCACTGCCTAGTTATTTTGAATGGGATATACTATTATATATTAGTTCGTTCTCCCGCTCTAAACCGTACCCTAAGTCTCTTGAAGGGAAAATACGCTACTGTTACTGTTGTGTTGGGTTAGCTTCGGACCCGTTTAATCGAAGCTGGTGGCAGCGAAAGTGTGCTGACGGTTGGATTATGCTGAAGCAACTGCGGGTTTGATAATTATTGTTCCTGCCTGTGTGGGAGTAGTTATCGCGTCGCTGCAGCGTGCCCAATAGCCAGTACATAGCAGGCAGCCTTTCTGGCGACTAATTACCCAGGGTGCAGTACCTAATCTGACCTGAGAGTAAGGGGGCGCCAGAGAGCTGCAAGTGTTAAGTGGAACTGTAAGCGGGATATACATAAATCCCTGCAGTTCGTGGTATATAGAAAAGCAGTGGGATACCTAGAATAAGCCCCTGCTGTAAACTAAGAGGTCAATAGCCTTGTGTGTGGTTTTTCATCACATTGTTAGCAGTGGAGGGATAACTAAGATAAGCCCCCCTGCACATGTGATAGCCGTCTGTTGGCCTAAAGTCACCCTGATCCGTGACGTAGGGGTGACGGTCACGGTGTGAATCCTGACCCAGTGGTGACAGCGGTCAGGGGAATCGTGACACCTTCACAACAGCCGACCAAGTGAACAACACTCTCCAGGAGGTCGGCGTATCAATATCCAAATCTACCATAAAGAGAAGACTGCATGAAAGTAACTACAGAGGGTTCACTGCACGGTGCAGCCACTCATAAGCATCAAGAATAAAAAGGCTAAAAAACATCTAAAAAAGCCGCACAGTTCTGGAAGAACATTCTATGGACAGATGAAACCAAGATCAACCTCTACCAGAATGATGGAAAGAGAAAAGTATGGCGAAGGCGTGGTACAGCTCATGATCCAAAGCATACCACATCATCTGTAACACCCGGCGGAGGCAGTGTGATGGCGCGGGCATGCATGGCGGCCAGTGGCACTGGGTCACTAATGTTTATTCGTGATGTGACACAGGACAGAAGCAGCCGAATGAATTCTGAGGTATTCAGAGCCGCCATACTGTGTGCTCAGATCCAGCCAAATGCAGCCAAACTGATTGGTCGTCGTTTCATGCTACAGATGGACAATGACCCAAAACATAAAGCCAAAGCAACCCAGGAGTTTATTAAAGCAAAGAAGTGGAATATTCTTGAATGGCCAAGTCAGTTACCTGATCTCAACCCAATTGAGCAGCATTTCACTTGTTAAAGACTAAACTTCAGACAGAAAGGCCACAAACAAACAGCAACTGAAAACCACCATAGTGAAGGCCTGGCAGAGCATCAAAAAGGAGGAAACACAGCGTCTGGTGATGTCCATGAGTTCAAGACTTCAGGCAGTCATTGCCAACAGCGGGTTTTCAACCAAGTACTAAAAATGAAGGTTTTATTTAAAATTATTTAATCTGTCCAATTACTTTTGGTTCCTTTAAAAACAGGGTAGAAACATGTTAAGGAGCTGAAACTCCTAAACCCTTCATCCAATTTTAATGTGGATACCCTCAAATGAAAGCTGAAAGTCTGAACTTCAACTGCATCTGAATTGTTTTGTTTAAAATTCATTGTGATAAAGTCTATAGCCAAAATTAGAAAAATGTTGTCTCTGTCCAAATATATATAGACCTAACTGTATCTCTATGGATTTTATTTCGGATCTCCCCGTCTCTCAAAGAATGTCGGTCATTTGGGTGGTTTGTGATCACTTCTCTAAGATGGTCCATTTGGTACCCTTGTCTAAATTACCTTCCTCCTCTGATTTGGTGCCATTGTTTTTCCAGCATGTGGTTCGTTTACATGGCATTCCAGAGAACATCGTTTCTGACAGAGGTTCCCAGTTTGTTTCGAGGTTTTGGCGAGCTTTTTGTGCTAGGATGGGCATTGATTTGTCTTTTTCCTCGGCTTTCCATCCTCAGACAAATGGCCAAACTGAACGAACCAATAAGACCTTGGAAACATATCTGAGATGTTTTGTTTCTGCTGATCAGGATGATTGGGTGTCCTTTTTGCCTTTGGCCGAGTTCGCCCTTAATAATCGGGCCAGCTCGGCTACTTTGGTTTTGCCGTTTTTCTGCAATTCTGGGTTCCACCCTCGTTTCTCTTCAGGGCAGGTTGAGTCTTCGGACTGTCCTGGTGTGGATACTGTGGTGGATAGGTTGCAGCAGATTTGGACTCATGTAGTCGACAATTTGACTTTGTCCCAGGAGAAGGCTCAACGTTTCGCTAACCGCAGACGCTGTGTGGGTCCCCGACTTCGTGTTGGGGATTTGGTTGTCATCTCGTTATATTCCTATGAAGGTTTCCTCTCCTAAATTTAAGCCTCGTTTCATTGGTCCATATAGGATTTCTGAGGTTCTTAATCCTGTGTCTTTTCGTTTGACTCTTCCGGCTTCTTTTTCCATTCATAACGTGTTCCATAGGTCATTGTTGCGGAGATACGTGGCACCTGTGGTTCCATCTATTGATCCTCCTGCTCCGGTTTTGGTTGAAGGGGAATTGGAGTATATAGTGGAGAAGATTTTGGATTCTCGTGTTTCGAGACGGAAACTCCAGTATCTGGTTAAGTGGAAAGGTTATGGTCAGGAAGATAATTCCTGGGTCTTTGCCTCTGATGTCCATGCTGCCGATCTGGTTCGTGCCTTTCATGTGGCTCATCCTGGTCGGCCTGGGGGCTCTGGTGAGGGTTCGGTGACCCCTCCTCAAGGGGGGGGTACTGTTGTGAATTCTGTGGCCAAGCTCCCTCCTGTGGTCGTGAGTGGTACTTCGGATGGTTCTGTCTATGAGCTTCCTTTGGTGGATGAGAGTGGTACTGCGGCTTCTGAGTTTCCTTCCTCAGGTGATGAGGTTAAGTCGTTAGGTGCTGCTCTATTTAACTCCACCTGGTGCTTTGATCCTAGCCTCCAGTCAATGTTCTAGTATTGGTCTTGCTTCCTCCTGGATCGTTCCTGTGGCCTGTCTATCCTGCATAAGCTAAGTTCTGCTTGTGTTACTTTTTGTTTGCTATTTTTTCTGTCCAGCTTGCTATATTGGTTTTTCTTGCTTGCTGGAAGCTCTGAGACGCAGAGGGAGCACCTCCGTACCGTTAGTCGGTGCGGAGGGTCTTTTTGCCCCTCTGCGTGGTTGTTTGTAGGTTTTTGTGTTGACCGCAAAGCTATCTTTCCTATCCTTGGTCTATTCAGTAAGTTGGGCCTCACTTTGCTAAATCTATTTCATCTCTGTGTTTGTATTTCATCTTTACTCACAGTCATTATATGTGGGGGGCTGCCTTTTCCTTTGGGGAATTTCTCTGAGGCAAGGTAGGCTTATTTTTCTATCTTCAGGGCTAGTTAGTTTCTCAGGCTGTGCCGAGTTGCATAGGGAGCGTTAGGCGCAATCCACCTCTAGTGTGGTGTGATAGGATTAGGGATTGCGGTCAGCAGAGTTTCCACGTCTCAGAGCTCGTCCTATGTTTTTGGTAAATGTCAGGTCACTTGGTGTGCTCTGAACTTCAAGGTCCATTGTGGTTCTGAATTACCTGTTCATAACAGGAGCAGGTGGGAAGGAATGAGGTCAAGTGCACAGGTGGTGAGGTGTGATTTGGAAAGGAGGCGAGTAAGTTCTCCTTCAGTGATGTTGGAGAGGGAAGTTATTGGGGAAGGGCAGAGGTCTGGTATATGGAGTGGTTGGGGTGGTGGAACAGTAAAGGTTTGCCTTGTTTGGTCGATGTTGTTTTTGAAGTAGGTGGCAAAGTCCTCAGAACAGATAAGGGGAGTTGGAGGTGGCAGTGGTGGGCGGGGAGAGAGTTAAATGTGCTGAACAGTTGTTTTGGGTTGTGGGATAGTGAAGATACAAGGTTAGTTTGGCAGAAGTGAGGGCTAGTTTGAAGGCAAGTGTAGCTAGTTTGAAAGTGGTGAAGTCATCTGGCAGGTGTCTTTTTTTCCTACGCCGCTCCGCAACCCTGGATGCTTGTCAGAGTTTTTTGGTGAGGTTGTTATGCCAGGGTTGCCTATTGATTTGTCACACTTTGCCATGCATGAAAGGGGCGACTGAGTCTATGTTTGATGTGAGAGTGGAGTTATAGAAAGTGGTGGCGCTATCCATGTCGTGGAGTGAAGATATGGAGGACAGGCGTAGAAGAGAGTCTGAGAGTCTGTGAATGTCTAGGTGTGCAAGGTTTCTGTGAGGATGTGGTAATGGCTGGACATAGGGGGCGGGTGAGGAGGACAAGGATGAGAAGGTAAGTAGATGGTGGTCAGATAGGGGGAAAGGAGAGGTTGTGAGATTAGATAAGGAACAGAGGCGGGTGAAGATGAGGTCTAATGTATGTCCGTCTGTGTGGGTGGCTGTGGAGGACCACTGAGTAAGTCCAAAGGATGAAGTAAGGGCCAGGAGCTTGGAGGCTGCTGGCTGGCGGGTGTCAATAGGGATATTAAAGTCACCCATGATGATGGTGGGGATGTCAGCAGAGAGAAAGTGAAGAAGCCAGGTGGAGAATTGGTTGATGAAGGTAGTGGCTGAGCCTGGTGGTCGGTATATGACAGCCATTTGGAGATTAGAGGGAGAGTAGATACGGACAGAGTGGACCTTGAAAGAAGGGAGGATAAAGGAGGGTGGGGGTTGGATAGGGTTGAAGGAACAGTTTTTGGAAAAAAGGAAACCCTCTCCTCCGCCATGTCTGTTGCCAGAGTGAGGAGTGTGGGTAAAGTGGAGGCCACCGTAGCTCAGTGCAGCAGGGGAGGCCGTGTCAGGGGGCGTCAGCCAGGTCTCAGTGAGGGCCAGGAAGGAAAGAGATCATGGATCACGTGGAGCTTGTTTCAGACGGAGAAGGCATTCCAAAGTGCCTCAGAGAGAGGAAGAAGGGGGGTGGGGGTCATTGGCACAGATTTTAAGTGTGAGGGATTGCGGTAGTTTCTCATAGTGTGAGAAGGATAGGGGTGAGGATTAGTGGGATGTATGAAGGGGGGGGGCAGGATTGGGGGATATGTCGCCAGCAGTGAAAATGAGGGGGAAAAAAAAGGTAAGAAGGTGGTGAAGGAGAGCAGTCGGCTTATATTATGTTAGTAGGTGAGGTTTGAGGCTGTAGAGCAGGTCTGCGGGTGAAGCGAGGTGGGGGGTAGGAGAGAGGGGGAGATAGTTGTTTGGTTTGAGGGTGCAGCGGTAGGGGTTAATGGAGGAGATTGAGGATTAGTGGAGCGAAAATAGTGAGGGCAAATGTGAGTGTGGTTAAATAGTAGGAGAAGCAAGTGAGATTAGAAGACAGTGATTAGTCTTGCGTCTGGCCGATTCCTGGACTATCATTCTGACATATTTCTGAGGATGCACTTAAAAATGTCACTTGAAATGATGTCACGTCTGACCAGGACCATTCACCTTATACCTAGAGCATGAGGGTTGTTGTTACTGCTGGATGATGATGATTATTGTTATTAATGATACAACAAGACGTGACTCCTTAAGCAGCTAGCAATCCCAGTATTCCCATTACTATTGGTTATTAGGATGTTGATGCCTCTGTGATATTATTATTGGAGCGCTGTATACAGTGGGTACAGAAAATATTTACACTTTTACATTTTTCATTGCAGCCATTTGGTAAATTCTATAAAGTTCACTTTTTTCTCATTAATGTTCACTCTGCACCTCATCTTGACTAAAAATAAAACAGAAATTTAGAAATTTTTGCAAATTTATTAAAAAAGAAAAACTGAAATATCCCATGGTCATAGGTCTTCAGCCCCTTTGCTCAGACACTGATATTTAGGTCCCACACGTCCGGATTTTTAGCGTTTTTTTGCGGAATTTCGCAATAAAAACGCTATAAATCCGCTAAAAAAACGCTAACATTATGCATCCTATCTTTTAGAATGCATTCCGCATTTTTTGTGCATATGTTAGCGTTTTTTTTCCGCAAAAGAAACGCATTCCGCAAAAAGAACGGACATGCTCATTCTTTTTGCGGATTTTTTGCGGATTTCATAGCAAAACTGACATTCGAAAAAAAAAAAAACGCAAAAAATCCGCAAAAAATCCACGCAAAAAACGCGCAAATTCCGCGAGAAATCCGCGCAAAAAAAAACGCGGATTTCTGGCAGAATTCTCAGGATTTTGTCAGGAAAAAAACCTGACGTGTGCACATAGCCTTACAGAGGTCTGAACACTTTCCGCACCCACTGCAACTATTAATTTTACTATGATTACTGTATATTGTGCCTATAATAATATAGGAGGGGGAGTATTTATATAATTTATTAATTATTGTTACAACTAATAATAAAAATACAGAAACGACAAAATCCCTAAATCGAAAATAAAATAGTGGCAATAATACAAATTATCATCTTACAGAAACATAATAATAATAATAATAATAATAATAAAGCAGAAACAACATCACCCCCACGACCTGATAATTCAAATAGTTATTATAATTACATTGCCCCCTATAATAATCATACTAATAATACTAATAATTGTGTAACAGAAAATGTCTCCACCAATTACTAATCGGGATACAAACTGAAGCTAAGGCCGGGGACACACACAACGTATAAAAAAACGGACCGTTTTTGATGGACGAGAATCGCACAAATGTTACCAAAACATTGATCCGTGTGCAGTGCGAGGATGCGATTTTCTCGCATTAAATGATCCGTATGGCATCCGTACTGCGTGTTTTTATCGCAGGCTTGCAAAACCGACATACGGCTATACAAGGGATCCATGTGACAAAAAAAACAACATATATACTGTCTATATATATATATATCTATATATATATATATATATAGATATATATATATATGTATGTCAGTAGACACACATATGTATATATATTATTACTTCATACAGCGCTAGATAGCAGAATAGCTGGTAATTCAATTACCGGCTTTTGCTATCTCCTTCCTAAACCCGACATGATATGAGACATGATTACATACAGTAAACCATGTCTTCTCTCCATTTTTTTGCAGATTCCACACTACTAATGTTAGTAGTCTGTATGTGAAAAATTTGGCCGTTCTAGCTATTAAATTAAGGGGTTAAATGGCGGAAAAAATTGACGTGGGCTCCCGCACAATTTTCTCCGCCAGAGTAGTAAAGCCAGTGACTGAGGGCAGATATTAATAGCCTGGAGAGGGTCCATGGTTATTGGCCCCCCCCCTGGCTAAAAACATCTGCCCCCAGCCACCCCAGAAAAGGCACATCTGGAAGATGCGCCTATTCTGGCACTTGGCCACTCTCTTCCCATTCCCGTGTAGCGGTGGGATATGGGGTAATGAAGGGTTAATGCCACCTTGCTATTGTACGGTGACATTAAGCCTAATTAATAATGGAGAGGCGTCAATTATGACACCTATCCATTATTAATTCAATAGTAGTAAAGGGTTAAAAAAAACACAAACACATTATTAAAAATTAATTTAATGAAATAATCACAAAGGTTGTTGTATTAATTTATTCTACGCTCAATCCACTCACTGAAGACCCTCGATCTGTAAATCAAAAAAAACATAATAAACCAACAATATACATACCTTCCGAGGATCTGTAAAGTCCAACGATGTAAATCGATCTGAAGGGGTTAAAATATTTTGCAGACACGAGCTCCACTAATGCAGCAGCTCATGTCTGCAAAACCCCGGAGAATGTAGGTAAAGTAGGTCAATGACCTATATTTACCTTCATTTGCGGTGAGGCGCCCTCTGCTGGCTGTTCCTGGAGCGTGGGAACTTTCCTAGAAAGCTCCCAGGCTCGAGTTCATAAGAGGTGCCCTCTGCTGGTTGTCCTCATATGAACTCGAGCCTGGGAGCTTTCTAGGAAAGTTCCCACGATCTAGGGACAACCAGCAAAGGGCGCCTCACCGCAAATGCAGGTAAATATAGGTCAATGACCTACTTTACCTACATTCTCCAGGGTTTTGCAGACATCAGCAACCTTGCATTAGCAGAACTCCTGCCTGCAAAATAATTTAACCCCTGCGGAAGGTAAGGATATTGTTGGTTTATTATTTTTTTTTTATTTACAGATCGAGGGTCTTCAGTGATTGGATTGAGAGTAGAATAAATTAATACAACAACCTTTGTGTTTATTTCATTAAATTAATTTTTAATAATGTGTTTGTGTATTTTTTAACCCTTTACTAGTATTGGATTAATAATGGATAGGTGTCATAATTGACGCCTCTCCATTATTAATTAGGCTTAATGTCACCTTACAATAGCAAGGTGGCATTAACCCTTCATTACCTCATATCCCACCGCTACACGGGAATGGGAAGAGAGTGGCCAAGTGCCAGAATAGACGCATCTTCCAGATGTGCCTTTTCTGGGGTGGCTGGGGGCAGGTGTTTTTAGCCGGGGGGGCCAATAACCATGGACCCTCTCCAGGCTATTAATATCTGCCCTCAGTCACTGGCTTTACTACTCTGGCGGAGAAAATTGCGCGGGAGCCCACGTCAGTTTTTTCCGCCATTTAACCCCTTAATTTACTAGCTAGAACGGCCAAATTTTGCACATACACACTACTAACATTGGTAGTGTGGAATATGCCAAAAAAATGGTGATATGAGATGGTTTACTGTATGTAATCATGTGTCATATCATGTCGGGTTTAGGAAGGAGAAAGCAAAAGCCGGTAATTGAATTACCAGCTTTAAAGCTATCTAGCGCTGTATGAAGTAATAATATATATACATATATGTGTCTACTGACATATATATATATATACCTATTCTATGTGTACACATTTATTCCACCTATTCTACTGTAAGCTGTCAGTGTGATTTTACTGTACACGCACTGAATTGCCGGCTTTTCTCTCTAACAGCGCTGCGTATTCCTCGCAAGTCACACTGCTGGTCCGTGTGTAATCCGTATTTTTGGGCCTTCCATAGACTTTCATTGGCGATTCTCGGCGAGAAACGCTGACAATCGCAGCATGCTGCGATTTCACTCGGATCCTGAATACGGCCGAGAAAATATCGGATGATAGGAGCTTCCCCATTGATTAACATTGGGACGAGTGCTATGCGATTTTTTATCGCATTGCACTCGTCCGTATTATGGTCTAGTGTGACCCCGGCCTAATAATGATAATAACAATAGTGATAATAATAATAGTGATAATAACATAAGACATACTGATAAGGAAATTATATTGTGAGCCCCAACGGGGAGAGCGATAATGTCTGTAAAGTGCTGTGGAATCAATGGCGCTATGTAAGTGAGTAAATAAATAAGTAATAATATTGATAATGATAATATTGATAATGATAATAGTAATGATAATGATAATAAGTGATGATGATATTAATAATAAAGGAGGGGGTATTGCGGCTTTTGTTAGTCAGTATAGCGGCGCTATGGTGACTTTCATTCTCGGATCTATCCTCGGTGTCGTATTCATGACCCAATACTGACATTTATAATAAATTATAGTCACAATGTAATTAAATGTATCAGTGGTGACAATAATGGTGATAGTAATGTCATTGATGATCGGAGCTGATAATCATGCGCTCATCTATCTAGGTTCTTCTGTGGTTTTGTGGTTGGCATGACTTGTTGTTTGTGCGTTGTCTTTTTCGTGTTCCTCTTCTGTTGTGTGATCTCCTGCCAGTGACCCGGGCCCGTGATGGATATTGCTCATTGCTAATGAGTCTGCTCCTCTCATCCTTTCTCTTGTCCAGTAGAAAAGGAGTTAAAGATTGACTCCCTCCCAGTGTGAGTATTGGGGGAGGCTGCTTTTTGGTCTTTGCCTCTGGTTTATGTGATTTCCAGAACAAACACATGAAACTCACAGTGATTATTGTGTGAGATGGCCCCAACTATCCAGAACTAGTGCACTGGACAGAGGAGCATGACCTAGAAGACCTGACCCTGAGAGACGGACCTGACCCTGAGCCAAGGACATGACCCTGAGAGAAGAACCTGTTCCTGAGAGATGGACCTGACCACGAGAGATGGACCTGACCCTGAGTGAAGGACATAACCCAGTAAGAAGGACCTGACCCTGAGAAACAGACCGGATCCTGAGGGAAGGATATGATCCTGAGATAAGGACCTGACCCTGAAGGAAGGACATTAATCGGTAAGAAGGACCTGACCCTGAGAAACAGACCTGATCCTGAGGGAAGGATATGATCCTGAGATGAGGACCTGACCCTGAGGGAAGGACCACTATTATATTAAGAAACGGGACCTGTGACTAAAGGAAGGAAGTAACTCTGAGGAAATATATCACTGATATACAAAAGCAGAACTTGGACCTTCTGGAATACACCATTATTCATATAGATAAAGAACCTGACCTGGTGGAGGACAGTAATGTAGAAGAAGAGCAGGATCTGACCCTGAAGGACCTTACCCTTGTGGCGGACAGTATTGGTAGAGAGGAGCAGAACCTGACTGTGATGGAGGACAGCAAGGTTATAGATAAGATATGTGTCCAGTCCTAGGTCACCTGTGGCCACATTTCAGTGAACAATATAAAGGACAAGGTCAGGATCTGGGAAATAAAAACGTGAACAGGAGCATACAGACCAAACATTTACATGACCTTAGAATCCAGTGATTATGAAGTACCAACCCCTCTCTGTCTCTCCACTGGTTCTCAACTCCGCCACAGCCCAACATGAAGCTCTTGTCCATGAAAATTTGGGGTTACATGAACAGGCTGTGACCTAGTTCTGCGATACTTGCTGGAGACTAAAGGAGAAGCGGTCGGTTATTGAGACAGAAACACATTCAGGAACAGTCGGTTATATTAAGCCGCGCATTCACTTACCAATACCGAAAAATGATGACATTGAAACCGAGCCAAGCCAAGTGGTAACGCTCCACCTCCAGGATGCGGTGGCTTCAGTCATTGTCCTGTAGAACAGATGGTTCCCTGCGTAGCTTTATAAAACAATGGAAACCCAAGAATGCTTCAAAAAGTCTCCCGTAACATCTATTAAAAGGTTTCATCTGGATAATTAGGGCATTAAAAAGGTCTTTCAAGATTCCGGCCTAATCGAACATACACACTATTCTGGAGGTAAGCTACACATGGTTGAGTAAGGCAGGATTATTGTGAACCTCGGAATCACAGCTCATCTCCTCAGCCACAAACCCCAAGCTAAATCTGTGCTCCATCATTGACCTTCACAGAGGAGATCCCTGGCCTGCACCCAATGAGATCTTCACTACACATCATTAGCAGGATTAATCCCACCAAAATAATCCTGCAACTGAGTGGAGTAACTCCCTGCACCCCTGGACATCGTCATCTGCATTCTCACTATGTCCTAATCCCCCACCACTACCCTTCTAAACTTTGTACGGTATGGTATAGATGTCGCGCCAGCCCCAAACTTCCAACTTTTTCCACGAAAGAGTTTAGAGGTGTTAAAACTTAACGCAAAAAACCTTCATACCTCAAACTTCATGGATGCTATGGACATGGCACAAAACTCTGCAAGTCACCATGAACCCATCAACTTTGGGATTGACCAGATCCTAAATAGCCCAGAGCAGCCTGCAGGTTACCAGTATACAAGGACGGAGGAGCAGGAGCTTCAGGGAGCCGGAGCCTACAGCGCCATGTTTGGTCCAGCCAGCTCTTCCTACAGCCTCAACATGAGGATGGACGTCAGTATGAATGTCAATGTCCGACAAGCAGGGGTGATAAGAGTGCCAGCTCACAGGCCGCTGCCGCAAGTGGCCCCTACACAAGGATCCCCAAACCTCCCCACAATGGCAAGGATGTCAGGATTCTCCACAATCTCATTCCCATGGATGGAAACCAGCAAAAGACCCCCGAAGGAAAGGATGACAGGTGAATGGGGTACGGGGGAAAGACGATGCAGGTGATGGACATACATGCTGCTAATATATGAATATATCGGGGTGTGATCTCCTGGAGTCGAAGGGATTATATTCTGTATATATGAATATATCGGGGTGTTATCTCCTGGAGTCGGAGGATTATATTCTGTATATATGAATATATCGGGGTGTTATCTCCTGGAGTCGGGGATTATATTCTGTATATATGAATATATCGGGGTGTTATCTCCTGGAGTCGGGGGATTATATTCTGTATATATGAATATATCGGGGTGTTATCTCCTGGAGTCGGGGGATTATATTCTGTATATATGAATATATCGGGGTGTTATCTCCTGGAGTCGGGGGATTATATTCTGTATATATGAATATATCGGGGTGTTATCTCCTGGAGTCGGGGATTATATTCTGTATATATGAATATATCGGGGTGTTATCTCCTGGAGTCGAGGGATTATATTCTGTATATATGAATATATCGGGGTGTTATCTCCTGGAGTCGGGGAATATATTCTGTATATATGAATATATCGGGGTGTTATCTCCTGGAGTCGGAGGATTATATTCTGTATATATGAATATATCGGGGTGTTATCTCCTGGAGTCGGGGGATTATATTCTGTATATATGAATATATCGGGGTGTTATCTCCTGGAGTCGGGGATTATATTCTGTATATATGAATATATCGGGGTGTTATCTCCTGGAGTCGGAGGATTATATTCTGTATATATGAATATATCGGGGTGTTATCTCCTGGAGTCGGGGGATTATATTCTGTATATATGAATATATCGGGGTGTTATCTCCTGGAGTCGGGGGATTATATTCTGTATATATGAATATATCGGGGTGTTATCTCCTGGAGTCGGAGGATTATATTCTGTATATATGAATATATCGGGGTGTTATCTCCTGGAGTCGGGGGATTATATTCTGTATATATGAATATATCGGGGTGTTATCTCCTGGAGTCGGAGGATTATATTCTGTATATATGAATATATCGGGATGTTATCTCCTGGAGTCGGAGGATTATATTCTGTATATATGAATATATCGGGGTGTTATCTCCTGGAGTCGGGGGATTATATTCTGTATATATGAATATATCGGGTGTTATCTCCTGGAGTCGGAGGATTATATTCTGTATATATGAATATATCGGGGTGTTATCTCCTGGAGTCGGGGGATTATATTCTGTATATATGAATATATCGGGGTGTTATCTCCTGGAGTCGGGGGATTATATTCTGTATATATGAATATATCGGGGTGTTATCTCCTGGAGTCGGGGGGATTATATTCTGTATATATGAATATATCGGGGTGTTATCTCCTGGAGTCGGAGGATTATATTCTGTATATATGAATATATCGGGGTGTTGTCTCCTGGAGTCGGAGGATTATATTCTGTATATATGAATATATCGGGGTGTTATCTCCTGGAGTCGGAGGATTATATTCTGTATATATGAATATATCGGGGTGTTATCTCCTGGAGTCGGGGATTATATTCTGTATATATGAATATATCGGGGTGTTATCTCCTGGAGTCGGAGGATTATATTCTGTATATATGAATATATCGGGGTGTTATCTCCTGGAGTCGGAGGATTATATTCTGTATATATGAATATATCGGGGTGTTATCTCCTGGAGTCGGGGGATTATATTCTGTATATATGAATATATCGGGGTGTTATCTCCTGGAGTCGGAGGATTATATTCTGTATATATGAATATATCGGGGTGTTATCTCCTGGAGTCGGAGGATTATATTCTGTATATATGAATATATCGGGGTGTTATCTCCTGGAGTCAGGGGATTATATTCTGTATATATGAATATATCGGGGTGTTATCTCCTGGAGTCGGAGGATTATACTCTGTATATATGAATATATCGGGGTGTTATCTCCTGGAGTCGGGGGGATTATATTCTGTATATATGAATATATCGGGGTGTTATCTCCTGGAGTCGGAGGATTATATTCTGTATATATGAATATATCGGGGTGTTGTCTCCTGGAGTCGGAGGATTATATTCTGTATATATGAATATATCGGGGTGTTATATCCTGGAGTCGGGGGATTATATTCTGTATATATGAATATATCGGGGTGTTGTCTCCTGGAGTCGGAGGATTATATTCTGTATATATGAATATATCGGGGTGTTATCTCCTGGAGTCGGGGGATTATATTCTGTATATATGAATATATCGGGGTGTTATCTCCTGGAGTCGGAGGATTATATTCTGTATATATGAATATATCGGGGTGTTATCTCCTGGAGTCGGGGGATTATATTCTGTATATATGAATATATCGGGGTGTTATCTCCTGGAGTCGGGGGATTATATTCTGTATATATGAATATATCGGGGTGTTATCTCCTGGAGTCGGGGGATTATATTCTGTATATATGAATATATCGGGGTGTTATCTCCTGGAGTCGGAGGATTATATTCTGTATATATGAATATATCGGGGTGTTATCTCCTGGAGTCGGAGGATTATATTCTGTATATATGAATATATCGGGGTGTTATCTCCTGGAGTCGGAGGATTATATTCTGTATATATGAATATATCGGGGTGTTATCTCCTGGAGTCGGAGGATTATATTCTGTATATATGAATATATCGGGGTGTTATCTCCTGGAGTCGGGGGATTATATTCTGTATATATGAATATATCGGGGTGTTATCTCCTGGAGTCGGGGATTATATTCTGTATATATGAATATATCGGGGTGTTATCTCCTGGAGTCGGGGATTATATTCTGTATATATGAATATATCGGGGTGTTATCTCCTGGAGTCGGAGGATTATATTCTGTATATATGAATATATCGGGGTGTTGTCTCCTGGAGTCGGAGGATTATATTCTGTATATATGAATATATCGGGGTGTTGTCTCCTGGAGTCGGAGGATTATATTCTGTATATATGAATATATCGGGGTGTTATATCCTGGAGTCGGGGGATTATATTCTGTATATATGAATATATCGGGGTGTTATCTCCTGGAGTCGGGGGATTATATTCTGTATATATGAATATATCGGAGTGTTATCTCCTGGAGTCGGGGATTATATTCTGTATATATGAATATATCGGGGTGTTATCTCCTGGAGTCGGGGGATTATATTCTGTATATATGAATATATCGGGGTGTTATCTCCTGGAGTCGGAGGATTATATTCTGTATATATGAATATATCGGGGTGTTATCTCCTGGAGTCGGAGGATTATATTCTGTATATATGAATATATCGGGGTGTTATCTCCTGGAGTCGGGGGATTATATTCTGTATATATGAATATATCGGGGTGTTGTCTCCTGGAGTCGGAGGATTATATTCTGTATATATGAATATATCGGGGTGTTATCTCCTGGAGTCGGGGGATTATATTCTGTATATATGAATATATCGGGGTGTTATCTCCTGGAGTCGGAGGATTATATTCTGTATATATGAATATATCGGGGTGTTATCTCCTGGAGTCGGGGGAGTATATTCTGTATATATGAATATATCGGGTGTTATCTCCTGGAGTCGGGGGATTATATTCTGTATATATGAATATATCGGGGTGTTATCTCCTGGAGTCGGGGGATTATATTCTGTATATATGAATATATCGGGGTGTTATCTCCTGGAGTCGGAGGATTATATTCTGTATATATGAATATATCGGGGTGTTATCTCCTGGAGTCGGAGGATTATATTCTGTATATATGAATATATCGGGGTGTTATCTCCTGGAGTCGGAGGATTATATTCTGTATATATGAATATATCGGGGTGTTATCTCCTGGAGTCGGAGGATTATATTCTGTATATATGAATATATCGGGGTGTTATCTCCTGGAGTCGGGGGATTATATTCTGTATATATGAATATATCGGGGTGTTATCTCCTGGAGTCGGGGGATTATATTCTGTATATATGAATATATCGGGGTGTTATCTCCTGGAGTCGGGGATTATATTCTGTATATATGAATATATCGGGGTGTTATCTCCTGGAGTCGGGGGATTATATTCTGTATATATGAATATATCGGGGTGTTATCTCCTGGAGTCGGAGGATTATATTCTGTATATATGAATATATCGGGGTGATATCTCCTGGAGTCGGGGGATTATATTCTGTATATATGAATATATCGGGGTGTTATCTCCTGGAGTCGGAGGATTATATTCTGTATATATGAATATATCGGGGTGATATCTCCTGGAGTCGGGGGATTATATTCTGTATATATGAATATATCGGGGTGTTATCTCCTGGAGTCGGAGGATTATATTCTGTATATATGAATATATCGGGGTGTTATCTCCTGGAGTCGGGGATTATATTCTGTATATATGAATATATCGGGGTGTTATCTCCTGGAGTCGGGGATTATATTCTGTATATATGAATATATCGGGGTGTTATCTCCTGGAGTCGGGGGATTATACTCTGTATATATGAATATATCGGGGTGTTATCTCCTGGAGTCGGGGATTATATTCTGTATATATGAATATATCGGGGTGTTATCTCCTGGAGTCGGGGGATTATATTCTGTATATATGAATATATCGGGGTGTTATCTCCTGGAGTCGGGGGATTATATTCTGTATATATGAATATATCGGGGTGTTATCTCCTGGAGTCGGAGGATTATACTCTGTATATATGAATATATCGGGGTGCTATCTCCTGGAGTCGGGGATTATATTCTGTATATATGAATATATCGGGGTGTTATCTCCTGGAGTCGGGGATTATATTCTGTATATATGAATATATCGGGTTGTTATCTCCTGGAGTCGGAGGATTATACTCTGTATATATGAATATATCGGGGTGCTATCTCCTGGAGTCGGGGATTATATTCTGTATATATGAATATATCGGGGTGTTATCTCCTGGAGTCGGGGGATTATATTCTGTATATATGAATATATCGGGGTGTTATCTCCTGGAGTCGGGGGATTATATTCTGTATATATGAATATATCGGGGTGTTATCTCCTGGAGTCGGGGGATTATATTCTGTATATATGAATATATCGGAGTGTTATCTCCTGGAGTCGGAGGATTATATTCTGTATATATGAATATATCGGGGTGTTATCTCCTGGAGTCGGGGGATTATATTCTGTATATATGAATATATCGGGGTGTTATCTCCTGGAGTCGGAGGATTATACTCTGTATATATGAATATATCGGGGTGCTATCTCCTGGAGTCGGGGATTATATTCTGTATATATGAATATATCGGGGTGTTATCTCCTGGAGTCGGGGATTATATTCTGTATATATGAATATATCGGGGTGTTATCTCCTGGAGTCGGAGGATTATATTCTGTATATATGAATATATCGGGTTGTTATCTCCTGGAGTCGGGGATTATATTCTGTATATATGAATATATCGGGGTGTTATCTCCTGGAGTCGGGGGATTATATTCTGTATATATGAATATATCGGGGTGTTATCTCCTGGAGTCGGGGATTATATTCTGTATATATGAATATATCGGGGTGTTATCTCCTGGAGTCGGGAGGATTATATTCTGTATATATGAATATATCGGGGTGTTATCTCCTGGAGTCGGAGGATTATATTCTGTATATATGAATATATCGGGGTGTTATCTCCTGGAGTCGGAGGATTATATTCTGTATATATGAATATATCGGGGTGTTATCTCCTGGAGTCGGGGGATTATATTCTGTATATATGAATATATCGGGGTGTTATCTCCTGGAGTCGGAGGATTATATTCTGTATATATGAATATATCGGGGTGTTATCTCCTGGAGTCGGGGGATTATATTCTGTATATATGAATATATCGGGGTGTTATCTCCTGGAGTCGGGAGGATTATATTCTGTATATATGAATATATCGGGGTGTTATCTCCTGGAGTCGGGGGATTATATTCTGTATATATGAATATATCGGGGTGTTATCTCCTGGAGTCGGAGGATTATATTCTGTATATATGAATATATCGGGGTGTTATCTCCTGGAGTCGGGGGGATTATATTCTGTATATATGAATATATCGGGGTGTTATCTCCTGGAGTCGGAGGATTATATTCTGTATATATGAATATATCGGGGTGTTATCTCCTGGAGTCGAGGATTATATTCTGTATATATGAATATATCGGGGTGTTATCTCCTGGAGTCGGGGGATTATATTCTGTATATATGAATATATCGGGGTGTTATCTCCTGGAGTCGAGGATTATATTCTGTATATATGAATATATCGGGGTGTTATCTCCTGGAGTCGGGGGATTATATTCTGTATATATGAATATATCGGGGTGTTATCTCCTGGAGTCGGGGGATTATATTCTGTATATATGAATATATCGGGGTGTTATCTCCTGGAGTCGGGGGATTATATTCTGTATATATGAATATATCGGGGTGTTATCTCCTGGAGTCGGGGGATTATATTCTGTATATATCGGGGTG
Source organism: Ranitomeya imitator (assembly GCF_032444005.1). Lineage (NCBI taxonomy): Eukaryota > Metazoa > Chordata > Amphibia > Anura > Dendrobatidae > Ranitomeya > Ranitomeya imitator. Next base: position 1,212,973,375 of record NC_091282.1, on the reverse strand, counting down.
TTATCTCCTGGAGTCGGAGGATTATATTCTGTATATATGAATATATCGGGGTGTTATCTCCTGGAGTCGGAGGATTATATTCTGTATATATGAATATATCGGGGTGTTATCTCCTGGAGTCGGGGGATTATATTCTGTATATATGAATATATCGGGGTGTTATCTCCTGGAGTCGGGGGATTATATTCTGTATATATGAATATATCGGGGTGTTATCTCCTGGAGTCGGAGGATTATATTCTGTATATATGAATATATCGGGGTGTTATCTCCTGGAGTCGGAGGATTATATTCTGTATATATGAATATATCGGGGTGTTATCTCCTGGAGTCGGGGGATTATATTCTGTATATATGAATATATCGGGGTGTTATCTCCTGGAGTCGGAGGATTATATTCTGTATATATGAATATATCGGGGTGTTATCTCCTGGAGTCGGAGGATTATATTCTGTATATATGAATATATCGGGGTGTTATCTCCTGGAGTCGGGGGATTATATTCTGTATATATGAATATATCGGGGTGTTATCTCCTGGAGTCGGAGGATTATATTCTGTATATATGAATATATCGGGGTGTTATCTCCTGGAGTCGGGGGATTATATTCTGTATATATGAATATATCGGGGTGTTTTATCTCCTGGAGTCGGGGGATTATATTCTGTATATATGAATATATCGGGGTGTTATCTCCTGGAGTCGGAGGATTATATTCTGTATATATGAATATATCGGGGTGTTATCTCCTGGAGTCGGGGATTATATTCTGTATATATGAATATATCGGGGTGTTATCTCCTGGAGTCGGAGGATTATATTCTGTATATATGAATATATCGGGGTGTTATCTCCTGGAGTCGGGGGATTATATTCTGTATATATGAATATATCGGGGTGTTATCTCCTGGAGTCGGAGGATTATATTCTGTATATATGAATATATCGGGGTGTTATCTCCTGGAGTCGGGGGATTATATTCTGTATATATGAATATATCGGGGTGTTATCTCCTGGAGTCGGGGGATTATATTCTGTATATATGAATATATCGGGGTGTTATCTCCTGGAGTCGGAGGATTATATTCTGTATATATGAATATATCGGGGTGTTATCTCCTGGAGTCGGGGGATTATATTCTGTATATATGAATATATCGGGGTGTTATCTCCTGGAGTCGGAGGATTATATTCTGTATATATGAATATATCGGGGTGTTATCTCCTGGAGTCGGAGGATTATATTCTGTATATATGAATATATCGGGGTGTTATCTCCTGGAGTCGGGGATTATATTCTGTATATATGAATATATCGGGGTGTTATCTCCTGGAGTCGGGGGATTATATTCTGTATTTATGAATATATCGGGGTGTTATCTCCTGGAGTCGGGGATTATATTCTGTATATATGAATATATCGGGGTGTTATCTCCTGGAGTCGGGGGATTATATTCTGTATATATGAATATATCGGGTGTTATCTCCTGGAGTCGGGGATTATATTCTGTATATATGAATATATCGGGGTGTTATCTCCTGGAGTCGGGGATTATATTCTGTATATATGAATATATCGGGGTGTTATCTCCTGGAGTCGGGGAATTATAATTCTGATTCTGATATATGAATATATCGGGGTGTTATCTCCTGGAGTCGGAGGATTATATTCTGTATATATGAATATATCGGGGTGTTATCTCCTGGAGTCGGAGGATTATATTCTGTATATATGAATATATCGGGGTGTTATCTCCTGGAGTCGGGGATTATATTCTGTATATATGAATATATCGGGGTGTTATCTCCTGGAGTCGGGGGATTATATTCTGTATATATGAATATATCGGGTGTTATCTCCTGGAGTCGGGGATTATATTCTGTATATATGAATATATCGGGGTGTTATCTCCTGGAGTCGGGGATTATATTCTGTATATATGAATATATCGGGTGTTATCTCCTGGAGTCGGGGATATATTCTGTATATATGAATATATCGGGGTGTTATCTCCTGGAGTCGGAGGATTATATTCTGTATATATGAATATATCGGGGTGTTATCTCCTGGAGTCGGGGATTATATTCTGTATATATGAATATATCGGGGTGTTATCTCCTGGAGTCGGGGGATTATATTCTGTATATATGAATATATCGGGGTGTTATCTCCTGGAGTCGGGGGATTATATTCTGTATATATGAATATATCGGGTGTTATCTCCTGGAGTCGGGGATTATATTCTGTATATATGAATATATCGGGGTGTTATCTCCTGGAGTCGGGGATTATATTCTGTATATATGAATATATCGGGGTGTTATCTCCTGGAGTCGGGGGATTATATTCTGTATATATGAATATATCGGGGTGTTATCTCCTGGAGTCGGAGGATTATATTCTGTATATATGAATATATCGGGGTGTTATCTCCTGGAGTCGGGGATTATATTCTGTATATATGAATATATCGGGGTGTTATCTCCTGGAGTCGGAGGATTATATTCTGTATATATGAATATATCGGGGTGTTATCTCCTGGAGTCGGGGGATTATATTCTGTATATATGAATATATCGGGGTGTTATCTCCTGGAGTCGGAGGATTATATTCTGTATATATGAATATATCGGGGTGTTATCTCCTGGAGTCGGGGATTATATTCTGTATATATGAATATATCGGGGTGTTATCTCCTGGAGTCGGAGGATTATATTCTGTATATATGAATATATCGGGGTGTTATCTCCTGGAGTCGGGGATTATATTCTGTATATATGAATATATCGGGGTGTTATCTCCTGGAGTCGGGGATTATATTCTGTATATATGAATATATCGGGGTGTTATCTCCTGGAGTCGGGGATTATATTCTGTATATATGAATATATCGGGGTGTTATCTCCTGGAGTCGGGAGGATTATATTCTGTATATATGAATATATCGGGGTGTTATCTCCTGGAGTCGGGGATTATATTCTGTATATATGAATATATCGGGGTGTTATCTCCTGGAGTCGGAGGATTATATTCTGTATATATGAATATATCGGGGTGTTATCTCCTGGAGTCGGGGATTATATTCTGTATATATGAATATATCGGGGTGTTATCTCCTGGAGTCGGGGATTATATTCTGTATATATGAATATATCGGGGTGTTATCTCCTGGAGTCGAGGGATTATATTCTGTATATATGAATATATCGGGGTGTTATCTCCTGGAGTCGGGGATTATATTCTGACTATACTGAAATATATCGGGGTGATATCTCCTGGAGTCGAGGATTATAGTCTGTATATATGAATATATCGGGGTGTTATCTC